>NW_022196906.1:88716933-88727998 GCF_008632895.1 Mastomys coucha | reverse complement strand
CTGCCCTCTCCCACTTTCTGGCCCTGGCATTCCCCTACACTGGGGCTCAGAACCTTAAAAGGGCCGAGTTGACCTCATTTCCTATTCTAGAGTTGGGCTTTCATATAGGCGATGTACTACACACATGACCTGGAGTAGTCAATACTCAATAATTGTTAACCACTGTTGCACGAACGCAATCTCCACCACAGTTCTCTCGCAAGGGGGAAACACGACTCTCCCTCAAATATCCAACCCAACACAGACCCTCTGGTGAAATAAGGCCAAAGGAAATCAGGCCAGGATTTGTCAGCTCTCCCCTCCCTCTAGCCCAGCACCAGGCCCACCAGAGGCCAGCCAAGGACAGGCCTGTCGTGTTTGCTTCCTCACCCCGATTTTCTCTCTTGGGATTGATATCTCAAGGTTCTCTTGATTAAAACACTTCTCTCACAGACAGTCCTGATGTTCCCATTATCGGGAGGTTGTGAGGTCACCAGGGGGTGCAACAATGAAATGTGAGGGCTCAAACTTCCCGGAGTCAGATGTGGACCATCTGCCCATTACCAGCATCTTTTTTCTTTCCTTTAGAGTTTAGGGTTACAGATTTTATTACCTACTTATGAGGTCTCAAATGTTCCCTGCTTTATTTTCTTCTGTCTCTCCCTATCTGATCTCTTTGTAGGCCTTTACCACACGGGGAGATTTCTAGACGGTTGTTCTAACCACCAGTCTCGAACAACAAAGGCTACTTTCCAGTTTTACAACTTCTCACACTACTTTTCAAAACTACACGTTAAGATTCAAATAACTTCTCAGACCTTTACACGGTATGTAAAGACCACAGGAACTCTACAACAGTTGGTCTCAGGGTGGTATCATCTCTGACTCAAGTCAACAAAGTCTTCCATGGAGCGCCTGTGGCTACTTGAAGCAACCTAGAACCAAGGCATTCTTGATTGTCTCCCGGAGTCCTAGGACCCGAGCTCAACGGCTAGAATGCATTGTTTCCTATCAGCAAGCAGTAGGCAGTAAGCGACCCCTGGGCATGAGGGTGATGGTGAGGATTCGTGGGTTTGCCAAGCACTTAGAAGATCAGAGATACCTGATTTGAAAGTCAGTTCTCTTAGAAGAGAGAACCGCCTCTCAGGGGTGGGGGTAGTTCCTTCTCTCTAGTGCCGGATAAGATCTCCCCTACGTTCTCATCTGTCAGGGGAAGAGGTGTATCTAACCAGCAGGCAAGGTTTCTCTAAAGTCTGCCTCTGTGAATAGGAAAGGGGAGGTAACTCCCAGGCCATTACTGCTATTTGTCTTTTTCTTTAAATACATTTTTTACAGTCAGTTACCGGATATAAATCCTATAGAACAGATGTGCCAGAGGTGGGTGGGTAGGTGGGTGGATCATCTAAGGGGCAAGGTGATAGGCCAGCAAGGATTTAAGCTAAAATTGAAATTTAAGTTCTCATAAGACACATGTCAAGATGATCAGGGCAAAGTGGGAGCAGAGAGCTCTGGCCTGAGCCCTGGGCGATGCCTTCACAGGGCATGCTTCTCTTTCCTGGCTTTGAAATGAGGGTGGTGATAGCCCTTGCCTGTCTTTTTGTCTCTTCTCTTATCTTTCCTCCCTGGCATGGTGTTTACTGTGTCAAGATCATCATCTGCCCATAAATCAGAGTCACTTATTCACTGGTGATCATTTAGGGCTTGGCTACCTAAATGGTCGGCTTAGCCTTACCGTGGATGAGAGCCTACCTCTCTTCCGCTATGTTTGTCTGCTCCATTGTTAAAAGTCTGCCTCTCCATGTCTCTGTGAGCTTTCTCTGTGAGAAATCAGGCAGCCCAGCTATCTAAATTCACTATGGCATGTCAGGGGACTGGCCTGGGCACGGGAGCTGGAGGACTTCCGTAAGCTAACATGGTGGTGACACTACATTCCTTGTAGGTTCAAGGATGGGGCTCAATGGTAAGGTTCAGGCCAAAGTATGTTTTATTCTCCTGATGGATTTGTCATCTCCAAGGCTTACTGCTTCAGTCTGCTGATGTAGGTCTAGTTCTGGAAGCTTCTAGCTTAATCTTATCTAGGCTTAAAGCATTTTCAGGCTCTAAGACTTACTGCCAAATAAGCTCATCCTTTCTAGTTCTTTCTGATCTCTGGCTGACTGGTCAACTCAGTTGTTCTGGCTCAAAACTCCTCCCCAAGCTGACTGATTCAATCTGGTTTCTCTCATTTTCCCACTGAACTGCTCAGCTTGGCCTCATACTAACTTTGGCAATCTATTCTAATCTTCCAGCTCCTTCTTATTCTCTGGCTTGTTCTCTCTTGACCTGTGTGTCTCTAGCTTGTTTTTTCTTCAACCCGTCTCTGTAAAACTCTCCTGGTAAAACTGCCTCTTTCCTCTGTACTTCTTTCTCTTAAGGCACCTCTCTTTCCCCTCTCTTCTTGTAAGAGTTGGGTATATTCTATTCTGTCAAATAGTTTTCTGATTCATCACTTTGTTTGCCACTCGATTAGACATCACTTTCAAACATGGTGTACTGGCTGGTTTTGTGTGTCAACTTGACACAAGCTGGAGATATCACAGAGACAGGAGCCTCCCTTGAAGAAGTGCCTCCATGAGATCCAGCTGTAAGACATTTTGTCAATTAGTGATCGGGGGGGAGGACCCCTTGTGGGTGGTGCCATCCCTGAGCTGGAAGTCTTGGGTTCTATAAGAGACTAAGCTGAGCAAGCCAGGGGAAGCAAGCCAGTAAGTAACATCCCTCCATGGCCTCTGCATCAGGTCCTGCTTCCTGACCTGCTTGAGTTCCAGTCCTGACTTCCTTTGGTGATGAACAGCAATGTGGAAGTGTAAGTTGAATAAATCCTTTCCTCCCCAACTTGCTTCTTGGTCATGGTGTTTTGTGCAGAAATAGAAACTCTAAGATACATGGATACTTCCTTTTACAAAATAACTTCACTTTCACTGTTTGGGATTAAAGGTATGTACTAAGGCTGAGCCACACCACAACTAGAAAAACTAGAAACAGGTTATGCCAGTAAACAACACAGTGTTGGGGCTCACAGTGTGATCAAGTATTCTGCAACATGTCTAGGAAGAGCAAAGCCCTAGGTTTGATCCCTAGAACTGTCAGGAAAGGGAGGAACTCTGTATGTGAAGCACTGTAAAGGAAGTGATATACATCTCAACCCTAACCCTAAAACCTGTGACACACTGGAATAGTTTTTTGCTTATAAAGTGAGGTTCAGAATGCATTAGAATAACACCCTATTCTATTCTATCTTATTCTGTCAATTTTTTTTTCTGATTTATCACTTCTCCTGCCTGTTGATCACTGTGTCTTAGGGTGCCTTTAAATGACTGGTCCCTTTATAGAAGAAGGAAATGTATATATGGAGATAGAAACCCAGACAAGAGGACAAAACAGAGACAGGGATGATACTATAAGCCAAGGATGCCAGCCACTACCACGAGTCAGAAGAGGCAAGGAGAGATTCCAAAAGCTAGTGGAAGGACTGCTAACACCTTTGTTTGCAACAGGCAGCCTTCAGGGATGTGAGGATTAAATTGTAATTAATTCATTTGTTGTAGAAAGAAATTAATTCCAAACTGGGGTTTCTACCCTGCCTTTGTTCACTTCCAAGATAAAAGACACTCAACTTTAACTATTTACAGTAAGCCTTAATCACAGATATCTACCCTCTATGCTATTAGAATCTACTTTCCTACCAACAAACCTAAGTTATTATTTATCTGGGCTGCTTCTAACTCCAATTGGCCTGTTCTCAGGGCCATGCTTCCTTGACTCATGGTATCTCATAGTCTCCTCCTACCCCTAGGCTGGAACACCAAACCCTGCCTATCTCAATTCTGCCCAGCTGTAGGCTGTATGCATCTTTATTCACCAATCAGAAATAACTTGGTGGGGGGGGGCAAGGCCACTAGAGTCAATTGGATCTACATGTGGAGTCTCATCTCTGGGGCAACCAGTTCTTGGGGGCCCACCCTTAGCATAACAATGCATAGCAACAGATCAAACCTCAACAGTCATTCTTAGCTAGGGGTACTTTGTTACAGCTACCCTAGAAAATGAATACCTGGTATCATATAGCTTACTGAGAACCCCTATAGAGAGCAAAGTGGCAAGCACCTGTCTCATTTGCTTGAAGCTCAGTTTACTGTGGCTTCTACTGCAGAGCAAAGCAGCAGGTTTTCAGTCACAGATTGGCTAGTGATGATAGATGTGTAGAGGCAGGGAGGGTAATGTGTGGAGTCCACCATGCTTTCTCCTTGTACCAGGGCATCCATGACCTTGTTAGTTTTCCACTCTGCCCACCTGAAGACCTCCCTATATGATATCCTGGACACTCGCTTTTCATGGGTTGCCCTTCCTTTTGAAGCCATAAGCTTTCACTTTGCCTGGTTTGTATTCTCTGTTTCCAAGGAGACTAAGGATCTGCCCTGGGCACTATGGTCTACATGCCAGTTAAGTTTCAGGATGTTTCTTCTCCCATCTAATGATTGTGCAAGTAGGAAGGCCCAAAGAATCAGCTGCAAAGATACAGCCAGGGATCCTCTGGATAAGGAGTATCTCTGATGGATGGGTTGATGGGTTTGGATTTTATGCTTTTAGGCAGATGGTACTACTCTGTAGCAATGACTCTCACCTTGTTAACATTGGGATGCACTGGGCCTGAGACCTCTTTTAGGAAGCTTTGCTTTACCCCTGTGGGCCATGAGAAGTAGCTTCTTGTTATTCTTCTATTGACTTCTAGGCAGAGTCGAGCATGTGGCCAAGCCTTTGGCTAGCAGGGAGACCACAGAGCAATCCTCATATCTTGGTCAATCTCTAATGGCTCTTTTTCCCTTTTCAATAGTTACGCTAGTGTTGTGGTTAATTATATGTATCAGATTGTTTGGGCTATAGGGATGCCTAGATATTTTGTCCAACATCATTCTGGGTACTCATGTGGTAGTGATGGGTTATCTGTAGAGGTATTTCTGGGTGACAATATTTGAACTAGTAGACTGAGCAAAGTAGATGGCCTACCCTCAAGTGTACGGGTCTCACTCAACTAGTTGAAAACCTTAAGAGAACCAAAAAGTTGGGTAAGAAAGAATTTCTCTACCAGACTTCATAGCTAGATACTGGTTTCCTGCCTTTGGTCTTGCACTTAGACAAGAACTTACACCATCAGCTTTCCAAGGCTCCAGCTATCTGAGACTTATCTGGGGACTCCTCAGTTTCCAAAACTAAATGACATAATTAGCATCTTCACAGGTATATATCTGTTATCTGTCTGCCTGTCTGCTCATCCATTCATCTATCCTATTGCTGGCTCTGTATTCTCCTCTTCTTCTTCCTCTTCTTCCCCCTCCTCTCCTCCTCTCCGTCCTCTTCTTCCTCTTCCTCCTACACAGATATAAGAAGGAAAAGAAGAGGTTGGGTATATACTTCCTCTTACCTGTGAACTACTTTTCTCTCCGTGGTCCAAAGTGTCTGGGCATTCAAAGTCTTTGAATTCTAAATTCTAAGGAGTACTTGTAGGATATTAACTATTATAAAATAGGATGCCTACAGCTTTGAAGAAGACCTGCCAAATTAGAGTGTTGGCATGCTCTTCACACTGTGGTAGTCGTAAAAGATAGTTATGCTTGCTTTGTTTCCAACACTTGGCTCCACTTAGAATACATACATGCTGTGAGTTTCTGATACTTTAAAAATGGATGCTTGGGGTGTGCTTACGGTAGTCCTCGCTAGTCCATTTACACAAGAGAGTGGTTATGCAACCATCAATTATCTGGATGGTCCTACATACTCCCTCAGTGTGTTGTCATCCTTCCCAGTATATTTGTCAGTAGGCAAGAGGCTGCTTCTCTTTGCTGTTATTCCCCTCCCTGTCCTGGGCCTGCAGTGCCTGCTCATCTGGGAGGGGACACAGGTGAGGGCCTCAGGATTCTACAAGCTTCCCTGAACAAGTAAGACCAATGTGGGGAGGTGGAGTGCTCCACAGGGACAGGCTGGCCTGGTCTAGTCACAGACACGCTTTGTTTCCAGCCATGCTCTGAGTCACACCAGGCAAAGGGCAGTCCTGCAAGGGTTGAAGCATGAGCTGCTAGCCGTCTCGACTGGCTTGCACAAGGCTGTGCTGGAGCCCCAGAGGCCAGCTGGGCATCGGGAAAGAGGTGGAAGAGGTTTGGAGGTTTAGGCCAGGCTTGCCTAGATCTACCAGATGGTTACTCACCATCACCTTTGGCAAACCTCAGGCTTAGTATACATGAGTTGAAATTGCATGTTGAGAAACATAGAATTTGGGGTAGCTTAAATTTGTCTTCCTGAGCTATGGCCATTTAAGTATGGTTCCAGTACAAGGGATCTCTCGCATTTACAGTGGAAAGAAAAGTAACAAAGGAAGGAAGGAAGACAGACAGACAAGTCGTCTGTGCCCCTAGTCTGGTGCTTATTATCGCAACAAAGTATCTGAGAAAACAGCTTCAGGTAGGGAGGGTTTATTTTGACTCGGGAGTTCAGAACTGTTAGACATGGTCCTCCAGTGCCTGTTTCTGAGTGGGTAGTAAGTGCTTGGGTGGCATTGTTGTTCCCAGGGCCACTGTGAGGTCTAACATTAAGCGCTTGGGAGCTTGTGGTACAAGAAGCTGCTCACCCACCTGAAAATGGTGGGAAGGCAGAGAGAGAAAGAGTAACAAGAAGGGTTAGGGCCAATTCAGATCCTGTGGGGCAAGAGAACTGTGCTACCAGACAGAAGAACTGGCCAGGCTGAAGCAGGTTCAAAACCCCAGGGAATCTCAGAACTGAGAATAGGAGGCATGGAACCAGTTCCCTGCCAGGCTCTACCTGCCCTGGAACACTTAACTATGACACCTCACGGAGAGGACCATTACAACATGTCACTTAGCATAAAGGCCTGGAGTTTTCCATGCTAATGAGGTATCTAGATGGGTACTGAGTGTGTTCAGCCAATGAGCATCCCTTCTCGAGCATTCCTTCCCTCAAAAGGTATTTTATTCCTGGTTCACTTGGAGTAAGACATGTGCATTCACATCTGTCATACAGCAGTTTGGATAAACAAGAACTGTCTCTTTCACCAAGGGTCCCTGTGTGTGTGTGTGTGGCGGGGAGGCCTTCATCATAAAGAGCACAACCTAAATCTCCCAGAGAAGGCTTTCTCTCTTTTAGCCCCCCTCTACTCTCAGCACTCACTTGAAACCACACTGGATTTCGCCTTGTCCCAGGCTCAGCCATCCTCTTCCTGCCTGGCACACAGGGGAAGCTCAGGCTTCCAGACCCAGTCCTGCTTTTCAACTCCCTCTAGTCCCCAGCAGTGTCTGTCTTCCATTGGTTCCAGACCTCACTGTTTTTCACCCAGAAGAACACGGGCTGGGCTGGGACTGTGAGCGACCTGCCAGCGGCGCTCCATCACCTCAGTGGTGAGGCAGATGTGCAGCCTAACAAGATCCTTCGAAGGCATGTCCCCCCCACCCCCCAGTGACTCATTTCTCTCAGTGAGGACCCACTTTCGGGTTTCATTGCCTCCTAGTCGTCTATTCAAAGTTTGAATTCACAAACTCATTTAATCATTCACTAGATCAGAGCCCTCATGATCTAGTCTTCATTACTGACATATCCAGAGGTATGCTTTGCAAATCTTCTAGGTGTCTCTCAATCTGGTTAAGCTGACAGTCAACTGTAGCCAACTCTCTCTCTCTCTCTCTCTCTCTTTCTCTCTCTCTCTCTCTCTCTCACACACACACACACACACACACATACACACAGGCATGCACACACTACATCCCTCCTACCAGTACAAGATACCATCACCTACAGGTTTGTATAAGTCAGGACCCTGGGGAATCACCCCTCACTTTCCCCTTGCCCTCAGCCCCTTCCCATGCCCAGTGCATATACAAAGTCCTGTGATTCTACTACATGAGCTCTGTGGCATCTCGATTCCTGGATTCCTTAGCCTGGTAACTTCTATCTTATATCTACATTAGTGCAGCGGCTTCCTAAATGGCTTCACATTCCAATCTCCATAGCACAGAGTGATCTGAAGAGAAGTGACTCGGAGCACATCATGCCGATGTTTAAACCCCATTTAAAATAGAAGCTCCACTCAGGTGGCTGTGACCCGTGGGACAGGCTGCCTGTGGCTTCCCCTTAAAACTTCCCTCCTCATTCACTCGCTGGCTCTTCCTACATTTTAGTCAGGTTTCTGTTTCTTAAGCGTGCCTAGGTTGTTCCTCCCAATCTTTGCACAAGCTGTGCCTTTTGTCTAGAATATTCTCTCAGTTCCTGAGGAGACTCTGCCTTCTCAGCTCAGTATCAGCCCTTCTCTCACTATCTCCTTTCACACGGTCCCCAGCTTCTCCTTTCCTGCTATGTCAACTATGATCACTCTGTGTAAAGTATTCCTCTTGTTAATCGGACCTCTCACTACATTATTCCCCTGAAAGCTGTGTGAAAACAGGGGCTAAATCTTTCATACACCAACAAAGTGCCTGGCACATAGTAGGCACTAAGTGTTTGTTTACTCAGTGGGTGTTATGTCTTTGTCACAAGATGGTCACAAGACTCTCTTGTCTTCTATTCGTGGATTACGAATAGGAATAGGGATTACCCACATGGTAAAAAAATATTTTTTCCCTCAGTGATAATGACCCCCTTGAATCTGTCAGCATAGTATACTTGTAAAAAGAATATGAACTTTTAGGCTCATTCCACTGGAAAGCCAGTGCACGTGGCTCATGTAGGTCTTCTGAGAGTATACTAGGGAACCAGCAATGTGCTACTGTAGAATTTCACCTGGACTTCATGAGAGAGGCTCTTGAGGATAGGATGGAAAGAAGAAAGCCTACAGTCTCCTGAAGGGGGCAATGATAAATCCAAGTGAGGGCTTCTTTTCTGAACAGTCATGGTCTCCCACATGTAAAGAAAAGCAAACTGAATGGTAAGTCTAGACTGTGGTGGGTCCAGTGGAGGACTCCTCACAAATGTGTGTGAATTGGGGATGGGAGATCAATTTCAGCATTGGGCCTGAATGTGTAAGAGGTACCTTAAGGAGCCATATGAATGACTTCCACCATTCTAACAGTGTTCCTATGTAACAGTGAAGTCTGGATGCTCCTGACCCTCCTGGAATCATCCCCTGTTCCCATCACATTGATCCAGCTCCACATGGTGCTGGGAGCCCAGGTCAACGCAGTCTGTGCTATCAGAACCTCCAGTCCCTACCTGGATGTCATTTCTGTTACTCCTGAGCACCACTGGGAACTTCTTGAACTTCCCCAGGTTATAGAAGCTCCTACAGATGTCTGTGTGTGTTTAGCTGCTAGAAGATGTGTAGGTTGTTCCTCCTGACTAGTTTGACCGAAGCCCCAATCTCCTCATAGACTTGTCTCCAGGAAACTGCTTTTCTTTGCCTGTCTGCCTGTGAGTCTTGGTGTTTATATTCTGCTGTTGATTTTGCCTCCACATGTTCCACTGATGTAAAAATCAGGCCAAAGGGCATTGGTGGACATGCAACCTTTCACCCACTGTGGGCCTTGAACTTTCCACTTATGCTGACCTTTGAGAGTGGCATTGTTTAAAAAAGATCACAGAGTCAAAAGCCAACTTAACAGGGAGCCATTTTCAAGGCCCGGTGGAGCTGAGCTCACTGCTCTGTTTCCCTGCTCGAAGCAAATGGAAGCAAATGCTGTACTTGGCAGAGGGGAATCTCCTGTCAGGGCTACTTACAGATCCTCTCATTCAGGGTCTCTTGAAGGGAGCAAGAGAGGGAGAATAACAGGGAAAAGGGAAAGGTTGGCTAGGGCAGGGATATTAGTAAAGAACTTGATTGGGACATAAGAAAAAGAACGAGAGGCCCAGACAGGACAGTAAGTGAGCCACTTAGGAAGAAGATGTCCACATGAGACAGGTGTAGGGTTTCTCTGGGAAAATTCGCCATCTTGGTACCATTTGATCCTTAATGACATGAAGTTGCAGATCACTGACCAGAAAGCAATTAAACCCTTTCATCTAGTTGGTGGTGGTGGAGTGGGGGTTGGTGTTATGCTGCCATTCCCAGTAAGACTCAAAGTTGGCCACTGGTAGGCTCCCCTGATCTGGGGCCTCCTGTGGCCTCAGGTTCCTGGTACTGGAGGAGGGATTTGGCCTCTTTGGCTTAGGGACTTCCCATCCATTTCTCTCCCCTGCATCTCATGGTTCTCTTTTTGGTCTGTAAGTTCTCATCAAAGCTAGGGGCTGAGCACACTTGGTGGGAGAACACAGACCACTGCATTTCTCAGTGCAGATGTTCCCGGACTTCTCTGCTGTGTTTCACCCTGGATGGTTCTGGGTTTGAACCTGAGATTTTTGAGGGGGCTTGGTTAAGAGGAGACCCTGAGAAAACCTTTAAAATACTGAAAGGTGTTGGTGGCAAAATTGGGATGAAGTACAATCTGGTCTGGCCCTGAGCTCCACATCAGGTCTGGTTTGGGTGGAGGATGTAAATGAGGGGGCGTGGCCAGTGGTGTAGGAATGGCAGTTATATTGAGCAAGTGTCTTAGGACAGTACTCGCCATTGGCTGATGGCCAGCCAATGGACCATCCAAGCAGTGTGCCCACAGGGAGTTGGGATATGGTTTAGGGGTTCAGGAAACAATCCTGATCACTAATCTTCATCTAAACACAGGCAGTAGACTGCATGTCATTCTGAGAGTGTCTTCTTTATCCAAAAGTTTACTATTGATGGCCAATATTTTAGGGCATGCTCAGCTGCATTCTCCCTGAGCGTCAAGTACCTGCTGTATTGTGAACATTGCACAATGTCCCGCTTCTATCCTGTCAGACCCTCCAAGCAGTGACATATCCCATGTTCCTGTTTCCACATGCTTAACTATGTTATAGTAAATGTCAATAGTGAATTAACCACCCTGCTGAAATGCTTTGAATATGACTTTTAATTAAGCATATTAACTCAATGTACCATCATTTGAACAGCAACTAAAATAAGATTATATGCATTTTAAACTTTTGGATGCCCACAGAACATGAGAAGTACTTGATGGAGCTTGCATTAATGCATATT
>NW_022196906.1:88702256-88716787 GCF_008632895.1 Mastomys coucha | reverse complement strand
AAAAAAAAAAAAAAACAAAAAAAAACCAAAAACTTAACTCTGAATATGAGTGTTGTGCTTATACACTGTTCTTCGGGCCAGAATTCCTTCTGTATTTTATAAACCCCTTTCCTGGGGGTTCCGGTGGGTGGAGTGGGAACCCAGGGATTCAGGTTTTCTCCTGCATATATTTACTAATTTGGGATGATGGTGCACATTTCCTTTACATGCCTAAGGCATGGCTGATTTGGACCCCCTAGCTAGCCTTGAGACTGAACTGCACAGGAGAGAGGGGCTGCTGGCTTGACACAGCTAGAGAGACACGCCCACATGATGTATAAAGAGACCCTGGATGCTAAACACATGGTGCTGAGCGGCGCTCCCCGAAAGCATCCTGTGCAATATTACTAATAGACATTTTATGATTTTTATAGCTTCCGAGTTATTTTTGCGTCAGTCCTAGCATTCAATTATTTCCTGTTGAATAAGAAACAACACAGGCCTAAAGCTGGAAAGGAAAGGCTGCTGGGGAGAGGTCTCTCCAGATGGAGGTTCTCTGGCAGACTGTGCTTCATGACTCAGAATGAGCCCAGATTCTTGCAGCAGATGGGTGGCAGAAGGTCCCACAGACGCTGCGTGTCACTCATCAGGCTCCCTCTGAACTCCTACTGTGTGTCAGTCACTCACTGGGAAACAGGATAAGCATGTACACCTAAGGACTCCACTCATCACTCACTCTCAGCGATGTTCAGCATGTTAGGAGGGCAGCTCAGATATGAACATAGAGTACATTCCCACGCGGCACAACAAAATCAGTTAGAAGGAAGAGAAAAAGTACTATGCAGCTTAGAAATGGAGACGGAGGCTGATCACATCCAGGACAGTCATAGGTCTTTGGTGATGATGGTGGGGTAAAGGGTGGGTAGTGGAGGTGGTGGTGGTGGTAACATTTCAGCTTGAGTCTTAGAGTCAGAATCAGGAATTATTTGGGAAGAAGAAAGGGCAAGGCCACTCTAGCAAGGAGCTGACAGTAGTAAAGGCATGGGTCTCCGGCTTTATACCTGGTTGGAACAATAAGAACCTAATGGTGGTCATGGCTTTTGGCCCAGAGACAATCTGTGCAGGCTCTTTGGTCCATGTTCAAGTGCTGTATGCTGGGAGAGGCAGGCCTCATTGCTCTTTACGCTGGGCTCCTCATGGTGGCCTTTCCTGCCAAGCCCAGGCTGTCTGTACACTGCAGAATTATACAGATTAGGTTTTAAGAAGCCACAACCAACTTACTGGCCGTGGTGCACTGAGAAGTCCATTCAGCCTTTTTTGCCACAGGCAAAGGAATCTAAAGTTTTCAACAGGCCAGTGTCAAGGTCAGATTTGATAGCTGTGGGAATTCTGGAAGCAGTACCATAGAGAAGAAACTGAATAGGGAGACTCAGGAGCAAGAAAAATAAGAAAGGAGCTGATGGCTTAAGTCACCGGCTCTCAGTTTGGGTGCACATTGAAACCCCCAGGATGTTTTTTAAATCACCAAACCAGGGCTCCACCCCAGGCCAATTCTTTAAAATTTAATCCAAATAAAATCTAGACCAGGTGATCCAAATAAAGTCTAGACCAGGTGGTTCTGTGTGCTCACTCATTGCAACCTGTTTTTGTGAGTCTCTCTTCAAAACAGATTTATTTATATAGGTACTTAATGGAATTTTTTTCTCTTCTTCAATATAGACTCATAGATAAGAGAGAATGAGTTGAAGAAGATGAGGAGGGGTTTGGCAACCTGGGAACAAATGGCTTTTGGTGCTTATCTCTCTACGTGTCTACTGATTTGTATATAGGTACATGATTTCAATCAGTCTCACCTTTATCCTTTGGACACATATTTATTATTCTCAGTAAACCCATGAAGTATCCAAAGACCTGGAGACATTAAGTTAACTTGTGCAAGATCACAGGGTAATTGCAACTGCCAACTGACTGTCATAATTCTTTGGAAGAATGATTAATTACATGAGCTTCTCTTTTAGGGTGAGACTAGATCACTGCAGCCCGTGAAGTGCTTTCCAGTGCTTCCCAACTGTCTCAATTCCTCAAGATGTGTGTACTATTCTGTGGTTCTAGAGGTTTATTTTCTCTACTGTAATTCCTGTCCACTGTACCTCGAAAGAAAATGTTCTCATCAAATGAACCTTCATTTTGTTTAATCTTTCACAGATGTCTATAAACTTTGGTTTGTTTTGCCAGATGTCACTTATCAACCAAATTATCCTCCATGGCTGCCAAGATAATCAGAACTGATAAGCAAGACATTGTTGGTAGCTAGACCATTCCCTGTGCATGCTGGGTTCTTACTCTTTCTGAAAAATCTTCTCTCCACAAATGGCCAGCACCCAAGATGCACATCTAATTGGGGATCTGGATCCCATGTATAAAGCCACAGGCTGTTTCTTGACCAGAGATCAAGGCTGAGCAGCCTGGGCTCCAGGAGAAGGGTGTGACAATAGCTAGTGAGTTTCATGGCTGGCTAGTGATGAAGGATGCTAAGAGTTCGACACACAGCAGAGTATGGAGTACTGTACTCTGAATCTGCTGCCTTTAGTCATCAGATCATATCGATCCCTTGGAATGGATTCTAGTAAGGGGCCTTTAGTCGATTTGCTATTGTTCACTCTCTTGACAAAACTCCATGCATTTCCTTAGCATCTGCTTCTAAAATTATCATGGGGAAGAAAACCCAAGCATTCCAGCTGGGTTCTTTCCAAGATTCCACACTGGCTGAGAGGACCTTAGCAGATGCTGTAGGAAGGGAAGAAAGCAGAGAAGAGGCAGCATTCCTCTCTCATCTCCAGGCAGAGACAGCTTCCTCTCATTGATTTCTGTGTGGAAGAAAGCATTTGTTACAGTTGCTGTGAGATGCGCTGTCCCAGACAGGGGAAATCTCTGCGTCAAATATTTGGATATGTCAACCAGTTGAACTTAACTAATTTAATCATCTGGAAATTCAGTCTTGATCCCATACATGTCTGCAAAGAGTGACATGACCACATGTGACAAAGACTACAGACCTGGTTCTCAAGTGAGGTAGGTCCAGGCCCATATGCGGACCCTTGCGATTGCTGGATTAATGATCTTGGTTACTAAATTTTGAGAAACATCATTAGCAAAAGTGGTTTGAAGCCATCATTCTGAGAAGTAATAGATGTCTCGGGGAGAGGAGAGGCAAGGCCAGGCCCAGCCTGCACCAAGAATGTGATTTCACACTGAGAGCCAGCATGGATGCCAGAGTCTGACAGGTTTTGGTTCACAATCCAGTTTGCTCTTTGACTTTCTTTGTGACATCAAGCCTCAGTGTTCATGTCTACAAAGTGGGCTGAACTGTGATACCAGATTCTTAATGTTTGTGTGGATTAAAGCATTCATACATGTAACTGTAACAGATAGAGGTCATAGTAACAATGGCTCTCTTAGGACATGACCCAGACTATTTTCTTTAAAAATGAAAACTTCTTCAGGTCACCACAGCACTGTAACTCACATATTAACCCACAATGATATCTCACAATTTTGTATAATTATAAATTATATGAAAGACATTTGTTAGGCTGGGGCTAAGCACACAGAAGGCTATCCATCTTAGAAAACTTCACAAATAACTTCAAGTGTACCACCAAACATGTTTTCAGGATTAAAGCAAGCTTGTTTACTATGTCACTTCTGCAAAGTCCTAGCTGTAAGTTAAGCAAGAAAAAAAAAAAAGAAATACAGATGATTCATCTTGAAAAGAAGTAATAAAATGACCAACATTTGCACACTGAAGATCTTAAATATAAATCCTGTAGAAGACTATTTGAACTAACCATTAAATCAGAAAGTTGCAGCATACAAAACCAATGAGCATGAATGAGTTAACTTTCCATATACCAACAATGAATAAGAGAGAAAGATAATTAAGAATTCAGTCCTAGTAATGAAATGATAAAAAAGACTAAAGAAATTAGTAAATAAACACAGAGAAGGACCAAGATCAGAATGACTGCAGTCAGAAATAACTGGAAAGATCCCTTGTTGCCAAGTGTCAGAAGACAGGCTCATGAAAGTGAAACTGTCCACATTATGAGCTGATCTAACAAATGCAGTGCTATTCTCATTAAAATGCCAAGGGCACTCTGAGAAAAACCAAAACCAAAACCAAAACCAGAAACAAAAAAACAAAAATTCTTCTATCATATGGAATTAGAAGGGTTGTCAGGTAATCAAGCCATGGACAACAAAGACAAAAGTTAGAGGCTTTACACTGCCTTATTTCAAAACACATTACAAAGGTACAATGATCCAAACAGTGTGGTATTGTCATAAATGCATACAAATAGATCAATGGGGTAAAGAGATCAGAGATACAGATAATCCTGTGTACATGGTCATATTATCTTCCATTAAGTGCCAGGAACATATAATGGGAAATGGTCAGTTTCTCCAACAAATGACTTTGAAAAATTGAATGTCTATGTAAAACAGTGAAGTTGGATCCTTATCTTATACTGTAAAGAAAACAAACTGAAAGTGGATGAAGGCCCAAGAGTATAAAACTCACAGAAAAGAAAAATCAAAGAGAAAAGCCTTTGAGACGTTGGCCTTGTCAGTTACATTTTGATATGACATCAGGAATAATAAAAAGAAAAATAAACCAAGTATGTGATAACAGGTCATAAAGCTTCACAGTACAGGGACCAGTCAGCAGAAGGGGAAAGCAGCCTACAGAATGGGAGAAAAGACTTGCGAACTATAGACAGAGCTAGTATAGTCTAATACTCAGGGCATATAAAGAACTCTCATGAACAGACAGCAGAAACACAACTCCTCTGAAACAATGGGCCAAGAATGTATTCACGGAAGTTATGTGGGAGACTTGGGAGCTTAGGAAAGTTTGTTCAGTTTCACTGCTGTTGAGAGAACAGTGAGCTGAAGAGATGTGAACAACCAGCTTACACCCAGTAGGAAGCCTGCTTCAGGAACCCTCCCCTTGCCAGTTCATTTACCTCAGTGGTTTTCAACCTTCCAGTGCTTTGATACAGTTCCTCATGTTGTAGTGACCCCAACCATAAAATTATTTTCATTGCTACTTCATAACCATAATTTTGATACAGTTATGAATTATAACTATAAATGTAAAAATATGATATGCAGGATATCTGCTATGCTACCTCAGTGAAAGGGCTATTTAACTTCCAAAGGGGTCATGACGCCACAGGCTGAGAACTGTCGATTTATCTGATCTGGTGATTCATGAAGCTCCTAGATCAGGCAGGCTATGCCTGAATGTGTCAAGGTATCTCCTTAGGAGTTGGATTTTTCCTGGGCTTTCTGGTAGATTTTATAGCAGAATGCCCCTGGCACAGGTTAATGAATACAGACCTCTTGGCTCTTCCTCCAGACAGCTGGAAACCCAGTGTTTAGATGTAAGACAAGTGAGCTGATCTCTAAGCATGTGGGTGGGCATCTGGAGCCTTTCTGTCTTTGGAGGCCCTGAGAGGAAGCTCTGTGAACCCTGAGGAAAGCTCTTGGAATCTCCAGAATGGGGAGGGCAACCACAGCCTACCGAGGCCTTGGCCTCTCACGTCATTTTCTCTTGAAACCTGTGCTTTCTCTGTTTTTATAGGAGCAGCTTTGAAAGTCAGGGCCAGCGTGCAAGCAGCTGTGGTCCTTGGTGCAAAGTCACATGTTTCCAGTTGGCCTGTCCTTGAGGGTGAATGAAGAAAAGAGGTACCCTTAGACACCAATTAAGTGGCTTTTTTTTTCATGAAAGTAATATGCAATAAATCAAAAGTCCTTTTAAGACATATACTCATATGTGTGTGGGTGTGAGTGTATGTGAGTTTCAGTGTATATGTGAGTATGAGTGTTTGTCTTTGTGTATATATGTGTATGTGTGTGGTGTGAGTGTATGTACATGTGTGTATGAGTATACATGTATGAGTGTATGTACGAGTGCTGTATGTATGTGTGAGTATATGTGTGTGTGCATGTATGTGCATGTGTGTATGAGTATACATGTATGAGTGTGTGTGTGTGTGTGTGTGTGTTTGGTAGTCCCACTTCTTTACTCCCACTGGTCCACCAGGTTCCTTTTCTGGAGACCCGGAGAGTTTCATAAAAGAAGAAAGCATTCATATTGGTTGCAATGTCAAAGTCTTATGGATGTAGCCTGGTCAAGCTTAAGTCTATTTTAAGATCCTTCATTGTAGGTAAAATTCTTACTTTCTACTTTCTGTAATGTTTCCATTTGTACAAAGCTTGTGGCACAAAGAGAAAATCATTGATATCAGTTTTGGCCTGATTTTGTCTTTATGTTATTCTGTGTAAGACTGATAAGCAGACAGGGTAGCAGTATATTTGAAAACACCTTGTGACTCCCAGGGAGAGACGAGGGAAAGGAAGAAGAGAGGGAGGGAAAGAGAAGGAGGAGCGAATAAGATGGCAACCAGTCAGTTTGGTTTAATCCTATACTCTGATTAACTCCTCCTCAACCTAAATAGATGTGCAGATCTTGGGGGACATGCACACACACCTTAAAATGATTTGTTTAGAATAATGACACACCTGGCTGTACCCCATGGCCTCAGAGGTGCTTGTTTATACCCACAGCAGCCACTGGACAGAGGAAGAAAATTAGAATGGATGGACAATCTTTATGCTAAAAACAACCCAGGGCAACCTAAGTGATCACAAGAGTGAATTGTGGGCAGTGCATCCAACCCTGGACAGTGCTCCCATTCTGAATAATTGAAGCCAGAGACTTGAAAACACAACTTGCTCAAGTCCCACAGGCGTTAAATGAAAGAGTCAAGGGTTCAGATCCTGCTTTTAAGACAGTCAACAAAGGCACGCCACTGTCTGTGCTACAGCCTGAAAGGATAGCATACAGACTGAGGCCGCCTCTGCTTCTGTTCTCTGTCGAGCTTTGCTGGCTTGCTGCTGAATTATAGACAAGAAGCAGCTGAGAAATCTGGGATCCTTCAGATGCCATATTTAAATCTTATTGCTGCCTCTCACACAAAGCCCCCTGTCGACTGACAGCCCGGGGCTTGGTATTTTGCTTTGCTTATGCTACAACCAATGGTTTTTCCTCTCAGTCATCACTAGTAATTATTTGTGAGTCCCCTGGAATTCCACCTTACTCTGTCTCACGATCTCCTCATTAGCGCTGCCTCCTGACGTGGAGGGTCCTGGGAGAGGCACCCTGCAGCATCCTTCTCTACTAGTGTGCATTGTCTGGCATCCCTTTCCTGGGTAATTAATTGGGATTTGCACAGCTTCATGTGAAGTGAGAGGATGAAGGGAAAGGAAGGTAACTTGCAGCTCACTCACCTGTGAGAGCTCAGGGCTGGGTCTGGGGGATTTCTTTCTTTGAATTGCAGGCTGCTCACTTCAGGCTCAGTGGATAGCAATCCGTTCCTTCTCTTGTCTCTCTTTACCTTACACCCCATTCACCTGCACTGACACCCACTTGGCTCCTTAATGTGAATGAATTACTCTCCTTTTCTCTAACATTCTCCAGGCCTTCCAGAATACCATACTGCCACATCATTTAACAACGTGTGGCAGGCATATGGCGAATGATTCTAAGTGAGAATGGAGTGCTTGGCTGTCCTCTGGAGTCACCAGTGATCACGGATATGCTGATGTTTTCTTTCTCCTGCTGCAAAGCTGAGCCTGCCTGCACTCAGCGCCATTCTCAGACTTTGTGTTAGCAACTGTTGCTCAATTCACTGGTTTCTTCTAATTATAAATAACACTCTTGAAGTGACAAGCGTTTCTGCAAAAGGATGACGATTTTCGAATGGTGGGCTATGTTAGCCACAATCATAGCTTCCAAAGGGTGTTAACCAACACGGTTAAAAAGCAAAGACTGTTACAGAGTTGAAATCTCAAAAGCACAGAGGATACAATATGGAAACTTGTTGCATAGTGACACTATAAACAGAATAGTAATAAGTGGCGTGGAAATCCATGTTGGAAGTCCCCAGTACTGTTGAGCCATGCTTAGTCTCCTGTTCATTCTTGTGTATTGCCAGCTGCTAACACGCTATAATTTCATGCTTGACCAACCTAATACAGCTCTAGGCTCCAGATTCTCTACATAACTAAGCCAAAACCACAGAAGTTAAGTGCCAGGCAAACAAATCAGTAGAAGAATAAGTAACAGTCAGAAGACAATGCCCACTACCAACCTGGAACACAGCAAGTCTCTCCTTGGAATACCTTGGAGTTTCTGCTATCATTGAATGGAAGGACTCGTTTCATCCCTTGCAGATTAAACATTAAGTAGGCCTTTCTGGAGCACCTGCCATGGCCAAGCACAGTGGGCCTGTAGAGGGTAGCTTAGAGGAAACAGGCACTAATGGACACTTGCAATTTCTCAATAGAAAGCCAGATGGTATTTTCTTCAGCCATGCTATAGCCAGTGAGGTCTTGGAGAGACTCCCAGAGGTGCCAGCTGGGTGTCTGGTAGGTTTCCCATAAACTTCTTCGGGGTTCCTGCTGCCGAAGGCATTGACTCCCTACCTGTTCTCGGATGTAGCTCACACTAATTATCTTCCCTACTGTACTCACCAATCTGTATTCACAACTGACTCAGAGAAGGTCTTCTGCTCTGGTCTGGCTGCACTCACTCAGCATTCTCTTAAGACCTTGAAACCATTACCAGGGCCCTTTCATTTGCTCTAAGGTTAGTGACTGTATGGGTTAGTGTGAGGAACAACGCAGAGGAGAAAATGTATTGAGAGGTGTTGGTCACCATGGCGAATGGCTTTATTTACTTAGCCGTATTTTATTCAGTAAGACTCATCTGAATTTAAGCACTTCTGCGCTGGTGGTAGAATCACAATTAAAACTTAAAAAGGACTCTCGATTCTAAGAAAATTCTTGAAGAAATTCTGAAGACCGACTCACTCATTATCCTTAAGGCTGAACAGCCTGCCTAAATACCTTTTGGCACTTTCAGTAAATATAATAAATTCTTCTCTCTGAGGGTGTCTCAGGGCAGCATTAATTTGGTATGATTGGGAAGCAATTTTCTTTAATTAGGATCCTTCCCACTGTTCTTTAGAGCCTCTGCCGTGCAGGCATTTTGGAGCACTTGGGTTCAAGAATGCTTAGGTCCTGTGAACTTCGGTCTTGGGAATGCATACTCGAGATGGAATTGGAGTGTGAGTCCCTGATGCCTGTTGTCTGGAGAACCCACTAGAAGTTTACAGAAGTCATAATCAGTTCAGTAGAATGGGTTGCAAAGGAGCATAGAAGGCTCATTCTAGGCCATGACTGTATAATGGACATTTGGATGGGAGAGTGAAAGGTACTAGAATAATTGTTATTTCCCATCTATGAGTCTAAACATACCCTTGAGATGCTGCATGTTGCATGCCTTAGTGCCGAATAGGAAAAGCTCTACAGAATGGTTGCAAAGAGATGTGAAAGGGGTTAATACAGAATACACATTTGAGAGTTAAACAAAGAGTTTCTTAACCTTTCTCAAACACATTGAAAAAAATCATTCATTTACCAAAAGCACACTGACAGGCAAGTGCAGAAACGGTGCCGTGCATGGATTGAGATCCTTTGCAATTGTCATTTATTAAAATAATTCATGTTATAGATTGTAAATTGCCTGATTTTTTCTTCCAGCATGTACTCACATGGACAGGAATACAGCAGATCCTGAAGACTACCCAATTTGTGGGTTTCCTCTTAACAAAAACAATCCACACTTTTGAATATAAAACAAACACAATCCCCTTAAGAGGGACATGTAACGGAAGGGCTCTAAAAGCTGAGCTGTGTTGGATCTTGGGAAACCTGTCTCTGGAGGGAAGGCTGTACCATGGGACATCATGCTGTGGGGGGACCCAGCTCTGCTTGGACCTAGGAGGAGGCAGACAATGATGCAGTTCTATGGCTCATTCTTAATATTTTGTAATAATATGCCAAGCACTTTGGATGATGTCAGATGGATCCCTCTGGAGAAGATGCATTATTGGAACCAAGCCTGACATGCCTGATCTTACCAGGTTTCTGGTCCAGAAGCCACTGAACTAGAAGCTTACCAAGTGTGTTACTGACCCTTCCTGAGCTATAATTTGACTATCTAAGATATACACTCAGTGCCCCTGGGCAACAAGATCAATGCCCACAACTAAGACAACCTTCAAGGCCAGATAGCAGCCCATAACCAGAATTTGCAAGATGAACTCAATCCAATTGCTAAAAGTAGGAAATGCTTAAAAAAACACACACCTTATCATAAAATACCACCTTATTTCAAAAGATGAATATAGCTGAAAATGAGCTGTAAAAATTCCCACTGAGAAATCTATTTTTAATCATTCAGGCTAGGAATAGCATGTCTGCTATGGAGTCATAAACGGCGGGCCACACACGCATATACACATACGCAAGTAAATATTTGTCTATTCTTGAGAAGATTAGTCCCTCTTCCTGCCTCGCCTCTCTGTCAGCAAGCTGTCAAAGCACTCCTCAGATGCTAGGTAACATACTCCTCAAATGTTAGTAATATAAAAAAATATTATAAGAGATGCCACTGCGATCCATGGCACTGTCACTTTGGAGTGCTCAAATCTGCAAATATACTATTTTCTAATCTTTCTTTCTTTCTTCCTTCCTTTCTTTCTTCCTTCCTTCCTTTCTTTCTTTCTTATTCACCAAAATGACTGATTCGGGCAGTTTAGACACACAGCAGAGGAGGCAAAGGCTTTTTAACCTTACCATATCATTCCACTGTGTAGTGTATCCCATAGACTCAACACTAGGAGAAGTTAGAGATATTTTCTGTTGTTTCCATCCATGGTTCAGGAGACTGTGTGTGGTCACAAGCAAATGAACATGTGTGTGGCAGGAAATGCATCTTTTTGATTTTTTTTTTCTTTTGGGTGGAGCTGCCAGGAGCAGGTGAGCAGTCTTTTAACATTCTTTTCTTCTCCTAGCCAAGTATAGGAACAAAGGCACGAATAAGTCAGTTCTCAGAAGATGTTCTGCCAACATGTAACTGGAGGGGGGAGGGTCAAAAGTAATTTTCGACAGCTAGGCGAGAGCTGCCGTGAGGGAGACTTGACCAAGCCAATGACATGGCTGCTTCATAATGTGGCCTTGGCTGCAGCAGGAGAATGCGGGAGATAGCTGTGGGGCTCCCAGTTATGTCGCTTCATGATGAATGAGACCTTCTGCTAGGGCCTGGGGCTTTCAGGTTGATATGTCTGTTGTTGTTTCCTTTGGTATTAAAGGGGTTTACCTAAAAAAGGGAAGCCTTTTTTGTTTACACCCTCTACACTTAAAATGAAAGATGAGATTTGTTGTCACCTGTAAGGGGGGGGCAGTTACTCATGCTGCCTTCTTTTTTTTTGGTTTTTCGGGACAGGATTTCTCTGTGTAGCCCTGTCTGTCCTGGAACTCACTCTATAGACCAGGCTGGCCTCAAACTCAGAAATCCACCTGCCTCTGCCTCCCAAGTGTTGGGATTAAAGGCGTACACTACCACTGCCCGGCTTCATGCTGCCTTCTATGGGCCAGGGTCTTTCTGTCTACAAGCAGAGATCTGAGCAGTCATCTAACTATCCAAGCAATAGTCCATCTCAACCAGAGGCTCTCAAAATGTGGGCCAAGACCCCTTTCGCAAACCTCTCTCTCTAAAAACAATTGTATCACAATCATAACAGTAGCAAAATTATGGTTATGAAGTAGCAGTGAGAATAATCTTATGGTTGGGGTCACTACACCATGAGGATCTGTATTATAAAGGGGTGCAGCTTTAGGAAGGGTGAGAACCACACCTCTAAGGTGTAGTCATCAATAGCTGGCTCGGCCTGCAAGTTAGAGCTGAAAAAATGGTTTACCCATCAAAGCCATATAATTCCTGCAATAATTATGATTCTAGCTTTTGTGTTGGACACTATTTAAATGAATGATTACTTACAAAAAATGACAGCAGGGAGAAGAATCATGAAATTGACTTTGTTCAATGGAGAGATCCACTTATACCTCATATTGGGATAATTTATGCTCATTTTCTCTGATGTCATCTGTTGTTCAGGTCACAATTAGTCACAGTCTGTATTAACCGAAGGGTGCTTTGTATACTGGCAGGGGGAAGCATATTATTTGGGAAAGTGCCTATGAATACTGAGCTTTCAATAATGGTACATGAGATTACTTGCAAAAATGTAACATTTATTTCCCAAACAATTGAAACTCTTTTCATTCTCCTGAGGCTTTGTGAAGAAATATATTTTCTTTACTAATACACAAACAGTCAGGACTTAAAGAGACTAGGGGAAAATATTTATTCTAGCTGTATAGTGCTCTTTTGCTCAAAGCAAAAGATAATATTTTCATCTATATTAAGAAATGTCTCTTTTACAGGCCACACTATAGATCTTTTGGAAAATCCAATGTGAACATCTTATTTACAAGATTTAATGATCAGGACATTAACTTTAAAATTCATTTACAATGCCACCAAATATAAGGGGTATTGGTATTTACAATGGTGAGACAGTAATCCATTTTGGTCTTTTGAAATTCTTGATGCAGATTGGGGTCCTTTGTGTGTTTCTGTATAATTTAGTGACTCTAACCTTTAGGGGGTTACAAGAATGGCACCCATTACTAGCTTTCTGAAAAACAACAGCAATAACCGCAACAACAACCTCAGCAACAAAATATTTCCTGGAATGTGATTTTTTTTCTTTTTGCAAAACATATCTGGTCCCGCATAGTCTTTTATACTTACATAATTTCCCCACTCTTACTACTTTCTTGTTTTAGTGCACTGTGGGATGAGGAGGGGAAGAAAGTATTGTGTTGTTCTTTAACAGAAAAAAATTCAAACAGATAATGAGGCTAGCACTCTGAAGTATTTATCCTGATGGCAATAGCAAGGGCAAACGACAACTTGTTTAACAGTCAGACGAGAGAAAGAGTACCAAGAAAACTCTTGAACATCTCTTTCAATATCAGGATGGAGGGAAGACTGGCTATGGGTCAGACTTGGAGGAGGACTCCAGAGATCAGCTTGGGAAATGGCTGTAGTGTGCCTTTGTGATGCACCTGCATGATGGGCCTCACCAAGCCAGTGCAGCTGGGAGTCAGAGCTTGGTGGAAGGATACATGAAGGGCTCATCTTGGTTTCCATGATGTTTTCATCCAAGAATAGAAGGAAAAGACAGAGCCTTGAGTAATAAGAAAGGAAAATCATTAAAGAAGCGTAGTTGACACTGACATTTAGGACAAGGCCTCTGTCTGTGAGATGGCTCAGTGCATAAAGGCGTTTGCCACCAAGTTGATGACCTGGGTTCAGTGTAAGGATGCACATGATGGGAGGAGAGAGAACAGACTCTAGTAAGTTGCCCTTTGATTTCCACATGTGCAGTGTGGTATACATGCTTCTGAACACACACACACACACACACACACAAACACACACACACACACACACACACACACAATGTACTTAAAACAAACAAAGGAACAAACACTTTTATAAAGGAAGATGAGCCTGGAAATGCCTGTCCATAAAATCAGTGGGAAATGCCCAAACAGTACAGAGCTGAGGAGGACATGGATAAGAACGTTATTATAAGAATGAGGTGGGCACCAACAACCAACAGTATCATCTACTGCTAAAAGACAGATCAGAACAGAGCTGACAATAAGTAACCCATTGTTTGGTAAAGTGGTGGCCCCTGGGTACCTACAAGCTGTACTCGGAAAGAGGGTAAGCCAGGTAGCAGGTTAGCTAGAACAAATGAATAGTCTGTAAGATCAATGTTCTGAGGCCTTTGACCAGGAAGGCATGGTGACGTGTGAGGGGTTGTAAAGTCACTGGAGGGTTTTATTCATGTCATTGTTGTTAAGTGGTTAGGACTTACACATTTAAAAGTTATTTCAGAAGATTTAGTTGGAAGGTTGACTACCCAAGAAAGGAGAAAAGGTAGAAGCCAATTGGTGTGGATGTTTGACAGATGTATGGGAACAGTTCCCACCCAATTTCTTCTGCATGCTCTGTAGGTAGAGAGGGGCAAGCTCAGCTGTTCAGAGTGAGAAGTCAGAGGACTGGAAATTTGGGGGAAAGTCCGGACATGCTATGAAGACATTGAAGACAAGGCAATGAGATGTGGAGTGGGGGGTGTTGGGTAGTGCTGGTCTGTGAGAGGTTGATGATCCAACATTTATAAGGAGGGCAGAAACCAGTCTTTACAAGCATGTGGCACCCCAATACAACCATTCAGACTGAATGGTTGACATTGACCCAATCAAGCTGTGCTTGCTCTGGAAACAAAGGGTAGGAATGTTGCTGCTTGGGTCGAGGGTCTGGAGCATCTGCAGGGTGGTTGTGAAATGGTAAAGCAGGGTCCCACCTGGGAACGTGGGGGAAGGGTGTGTGTTGGGGAGCCAGGGTCTCTATCAGCTAGAAGTGGGGCCTCATCTACTGGTATGATGCCTTTAACACAGAGGAGGGAAAACGTGTTCCTCTGAAAGTCATAACTTCTTTT
>NW_022196906.1:88685044-88702195 GCF_008632895.1 Mastomys coucha | reverse complement strand
TCAACAGTCTCCTTTCCCCTCAGGTTCACAGGAGGCCCAATAGCAGACAAACAAACCAGGCAAGTCCAGGCTAATGCGTGCTTTTATGTGATTCTAAACTTCTTCTGATATGCCAGATGCAGAAGAAGCTTGTAGGAAAAGCCGGTCTTCCCTCTTCCCCTGACTAAGGAAAAGGAGAGGCATTGTCTGGGAGAGATGCTGTCCAGATCAGAAGAGAGCAGAGGTGAAGGACCAATAACCAAACCATGCTCAAGCAGGGTCCTCACCCCCTTTGTCTGTCACCCCTGTGAATGGAGATCTGAGCTAACTGCTGGAGAAAACATGATGGTTCATAATGTTTCAAAACGGGGAATTTTGCTCATTCTAGAGTATCATTCCTTCTTCTGTCTTATGCGGCCTTTTGATACTACTTTTTATAAAAAAAAAATGTAGATAAGATGAATTAGAGAAGCAATGAAGCATTCACTACATAGAAAGCAATAGAAAAATAGTAATGAGATAATTTACAGTCAGACTTCACAGCACTTTAGCAGACTCCCCAATTTTCTTCTTCAAATGATGACTAATAATCAAGTCTAGTCCCCTCTCCCCTGAGAGACAAGGAACCAGTCATTTCTGCTTACCAATCAGACCTCAAACAAAAAGAAATGATCTAACTGCTTGTGCCATAACCACAGACCTGATCCAGCTGCAGGAACCCCTGAACACATTGGTGTTCGAGCTGAGCTGAGGGACCCAGTTCCCCTCTGCAGGGAACACCCTTGACCACCACAGCACATCCTTTTCTACAAGCATGGCTGTCGAGTCTTCAGGGCTTCCTTGGAGAAAGGGGATCTCTGCCTGGCTTAACCAAACGGGAAGGTAGGAAGATAACCCACACAGTTCTGTTCATATCAACAAACGGGATAATTAAAAAGATAAGAAGGGAAGCTAGGGTGATATTTATTTGAAGGAAGCATATACTGGGAAAAATGAAACAAAAATTCCTCAAAGAGAATTCACCCAAAGAAAACAGCCATTTTAGGCTAAATAAGAAATCAAATGGAAACGAATGTGTATTGAAGTCCAGTGTTACAAAGCTTAGGACTGGGAAATGGCCCTTGAAAAAGGGAGTTCTGAGCTTATATATTTCAAAAGTATTTATATACCCAAAAGAAACATAGACGATTAACTAGGGAGGTGGCTTGTAAGAGAACAACAAAGTGAGACTGAATGCTTTGCTTGACATTTGTAACTCTTATATCACGTTTGAAGAAGAGGACTTTATAAGTTACTCTTTCTCTGAGATGAATGCTTTCCAAATTATCACAGCTAATGAACCAAATTCTTACCCTCACCTAATGCCTGTGCCACCCTCCAAGCAGAACTATTGTTCATTGAAACACTTGGCGAATGACTTTATGGATAGACTATCTTAATACCTACACCATTTCTTAAATGAATGTAACCTGTTCTCTGTGGGCTGAGAATGAAGTCACTCACTCAAGTCAAATAGCTTTGACCATAGCAGGAAGTCTGTATCCAAAAATCGTGCCTACAATTCATTTCTTGGTGCAGCCGACTATCAACTCTCAGCTTAGCTACGATGGAGGTAAAATCTTTTGGTGATGTGAGGGTCATTGAAATACAGCCTTATTACAATGATACCCAATGTCTAAAAATTGTTCTTATTTTGGGCTTGTACCACAGTAAGAGCCAAGATTTTAAACTCTACTAAATATAAAACAAACAAAAAGACTTTATATATTCATGTTCATTTAAGAAAATACTAGTAGTGATGTATTATTTTTAAGTATACAGTTAATATGTTTGGAGTTATTTAAAATTTATATTGAGAAAAATGTATTTTCACTATTGCTGTAGATGAGCACCTATATAAGACTGTTAAATTGATTGTTGTTTTATATCAAACAACTTTTATAATACTTATTTTTATTGTTATAGTATTTTATAAATTTTAAGGAATATGACAAAAAAAAGAAAGAAAAGAAAAGAAAAGAAAAAGAAAAAGGGAGTTCTGGCTCTGGAGGTTAGTCTTAGGTTTTCTGAGCCTCGGTTTATCTACCTCTAAGGATTCAGGGTTGCCCCTGGTCTGTGGAATGACAGAGAGAGGCTACTGAGCATTGTTACTGTCTGTCTTCCGTCACAGCCACCCTGATTGGTGGGGGACAGCTGTCTTTTCAGCCATTTTCCCAAATGTTGGAGATGTGCCTCTGGGTAATATGGAGAGAAGAGCTCCTGATTTGTCCTTGAAAAGATTGTTGAATGTGGCAAAGTTAGGAGAAAATACATTTGTAAGGTGACAATCAGTTCAAAGAGCTTTGTAGAATACATGATGAGTTTGGGAGGGAGGCAAGATTGTTTCTTTGTGAAGGGAGGTAAAGGCTGGTCATGTTGGGAGCTATGTCTGAAGTTAGGCAGCGATTTATGGCAGTATGTTGGGCTTTATATCATGTCCTTCTGTCATATTTATGCATGATTTTTGTGACCAAATTACATTAAGTTAAGGTGTCAATTACCTCCTGGTAGCTTAAGAAGGCACACCTGTTCAGTCCATGCCATCAAACAGACCTACTACATCTTATTGAATTTGTAAGGATAAACATATGGCAAATGCACCTTAAGTTCTAGAAGACAGATTTCAAACACATAGTGGATAACAGCAGCCTTCTTCTGCTTTTCAAATAAAACCATAAAGAAATATTTATTCCTTTTGAAATAAGTTACTTTAGTTTGGCTTAAAAGAGGACGTATTCTCATAGAATAAAACACTTCCACTCTGTAGTGTGTCTTTGGATGAAAAACTGTAAGACCAGCTCTAATTTCCAAGCCTCTTGAAACCATGAAAAAGGTTAATGTATAGTATGGGTTTTTGGGATGTGAGGGTTCTTATACCAACTTGCAATGCAGACTGAACTGGGTTTGGGAGGTTCCTTTGGTAGCAGAAGAAGAGGGAGGGAGCTACGGGTCCTTGAAGGACTGGTTCAAGATCACATGGCCTGCAAAGCCTGCGGCGGAAGCCTGATGCCTTGGCTCCATATCTTGCTGCTGGCGACCTCTGGAGCTGAACTGCGTGGTCTTGAATAGGATGAGTTTTGGTCTATTTGGGAAACACCTGGCTTTTCCTACAGTGGGCATTCAATTTACTTGAATAAAGGAACTTGTATATATAATGCCTACAGATGTCACAATTGCTGATAGAAAAAATGGGCACTTTATTTTCAGGTCCAGATAGAAGCTATTCTACTCGAGATGGTGAGGCAGAGGAAGCCAGTGAACCTAGGACTCTGTTGCCTGCAGCCAAACATACCCCTCCCTTCCTCCTTCCCTCTCTCCCTTCCTCCCTCCCCGACCCCCTCTCCTTCCCTCTCTTCCTTCTTCCCTCCCTCTCTCCAATACTCCGTCATGAGCTCTTGAAAGACTAGAATAAGTAGTCTTATTCTAAACCAAGCTGAGATGAAACAAAGATACTTTGCTGGGAAGGTTTTATTGTGTTCAGAGAAAACGAGAGGCAGTAAGAATGCTTTGCTTCAAAGGGACAGGATTGGCCAGGCCAGCTCTGGCAGAGCTTCTGTTTGGATAGAACCTAGGTAAGGCTCTTCTATGGAAAAAGGGAAAGGCTTCAGGGTGGTTATGGGAAAGCAGTATCAACTCATGCCCTTGAGTTCTAGTAGCCCACCCCCATCCTCTAAGCTCTTTGTTACAATGCTGAGTACAGTTGTGGGAGTCTTAGCCAGCCCCTGCAAGGTAGAGATTATCATTGTCATCATCCTTATTTTATAAATCAAGGTTCAGTGAGTTCAAGAGGTGCTCCCCACATCACATAGCTGGTAAGTGCCAATGGTGTGAACCGAGCTGTCTGACTCATGCTGTGCCGCCTCAGGCTAATGAGTCTGAACTTGGCTTGGTAGGATGTGGTGCAGCCGTGCCTATTCATAACATGAGTTAGCCTGAGGTGAATTTCATCGAGGTCTACAGACAGAAGACAAGTTGATGAGACCAAATTAGCTCAAAACGCTGAAATAAATGTTCTGCCTCTTCTTCGAGCAGGGTGTTAACCGTGGAGAGCTGTCAGAAGAGAGATAGCAAGTTCACTAGAGAATACCACCTGGGAGGCAAGTGGCTTGCTTATCCCCAAGAGCTGGCTCAGCGTGAGCTCTTCAAACATGACTCTCCCTGGGTGGGAGGGAGCTTCACCTCCTAGTTTCCTCCCCCTAGTCTGTGACTATGACTAGTACCATCCAGCGGGACACCTATGGTCACCTGGCCTCCTGTGTCCTTATAGCCTGGCTCTTTGTCTCTGTAGCTCTGATGTCCTCACTAATACCACACCCAATTGTGAGGATTGAGAGTAACAATTTCCTAGCTCTTGCCTCTTTCCTGTCTCTTCCCATTGTAAGTACTGTAATTAGGTACCCTGTGACTTCTCCCAATCTTTCTAAAAGCAGCCTCTGTCATTCCTGTGTCTACACAGCTCCTGATTCTTCATTGTCTCCCAAATCACATCCAGACAAATCCCCCAGGACTCAGAGCTCAGACTCTTTACAGATTTCACTACACGTGGCCCCATAGAGTCTCTTCTTCTCCTAGCCAGGCCTCAATGTGTCAGGCTGCAACTCTCGCTCCCTGCCAAGCACACATAATACTTGCCCCTCTTGTCTTCTCTCTGAATGTGGCTTTGCCTGGAGACAGTGAGTGCACCTCATGTGTTTGACTTATTCAGGTTTTGCTGCTCCATTTGGACATTACAGTTTTTTTGTAGGACAGATGTGACTGTACTCATTTCATGGATTTTAAAACCATGGTGTAGAGGGAGCCGGGAGCCTGAGGTTTCATATCTAAGAAGTCAGAACTTTGAACTGCATTTTGTTCCTACCCTCCTTATCTCAGAACCTGTCAAATTCTATCTTCCTCTTCCAGTCCAGTTCAAAGGCATCAGCTCTGTACTTCTCCAAAACCAAGGGATGAGGGCTGTCCTCTGAGGTTGTATAGCAACTTCTCTAACTCGCTGACAACTTAAAACAATTGGGGAAAAGCCTGAGAATTCCTGCACAAGGGCACAGTAGGGCATGATAGGGCACAATGCCAACAGAGCTCAAGCTTTTGGAGTCTTTTGAACACGACCACTTCTGACCACTTCAAGGAATGGTTTTGGTTTCTTGGTTTTCACAGTTTTAAAACCCAAGCACAAACACATGCACACCCTGAAACCAGCGACACAAATAATGTTTATTTTCTAATTCTGCAACGTACCCTGATGTATTAAAAACTTCTAGGTAAGAACCTACTAAACTGATTGCAAGACCTACTTATGAGTCCAGAAGAGCAGTTTGAAAAATCTTGAACTAAAATCTTCCTAAAGCCCCTCAATATTTTTAGACGTTTGCAACAGACGGGACTCACAAGAGAAACATGTTCAGCAGGAACTTAGGTGCAATTCCTACTGGAAACACAACAGTTCTGACAAGGCTGGGTCAGGAAGGGGAGGCCTTGGCCAGCCAGAGGACAGCAGCTCCTTGCAGGAAGGCCAAAGGTAGTCATGTCACAGGGGCCATGTCACAGTGGGGCATCTTGGAGGAGTGACATTTGTGGGAACCAAAGATGCAGAGAAAGATTCTGAGATAAGGAGGGAGAAAGATTTCTCAAATGCTGTGTCTGAAGACCGAGAGCAAACTTACATGCTCATCATAATCTTGGATATACTGGGAAATCAGCAGGAATTTAAAAATAATAAAAATGTAGTAATTTTTTTGTTTTGTTTTTATCTGCATAGAGAGAGTCTGCAGGCCTTCAGGCCTGTAAACCTGTCACTGAATTTAGTGTCATTTCAACTTTATGGAGCACTTGATGTTTGCAAAGCGCTTGTACAATTACCAATTACCATAATGTTCATCTTCTGAGTATTGTAGCTCACAGAGGGCCCGAAGATTTCCAATATAGAGTGAAGGGATTTTTTTTTTTTCCTCCTCAAAAGGAGAAACATTGGTCAAGTCAGTTAAAGAGCAGGCTTCTGAGCTTGCATGACTGGAGCTGCTTAAGATGTTTGGTGTTTTCTTCTGCAGATCCCTTCATCTCTCAGCACCCTGAACCTACAAGGCCAGCAGCCTCTCCTGACAGATACCAGCATGTGACACTTGGGAGGACCCGGAATGACTCAGTGCGGGGAACCGGAGAGAGACAGGCACTTGTAAGCCAAGCCGAGGCCAGCACGTAAGATGTAGAGAACAGTGTTCTCGGCTGCTAGAGAAAAGCCAAGAGGACAGCACAAAACTGTCCCAGACCCTTCCAGTGACCGCTCCTTAGCACGCACTGGAAGCTCAGGCATGGGTTTGCACAAGCATCCTGTGTCCTGGCTGTGTTTACAGGCAACACGTCAATGAAACACAGTACACTGCTGGATTTCAAGGAATTTTGAGGAAATAGCTTCAAGGGGTGTCAAAGGCAATGGTTTCAGGATGTGTCTGTTTCCTTTGGGAGGAAGGTGGCTCCCTGGGCTTCTTCCCCTACTTTTGAAAGATAACAGCACTAGCTCTTCTGTAGGCAACAAGCTGCCCTGGGGGCTGAGCTTGCTGGTGACATCATAGCTTACCTGCTAAAGAACAAAAAGCAACTTTTTCATTGAAAGTGAATTTTGACCCACACACTTTCCGTCGGGTGAGTTATGGCCTCTGTCAGAAGTCCTGCAGCTCCTGTGAGTAGATTGCTAGCTAAATGCCAGATCAGCTTGGAAGCATTCTACTTGACCTTGACCGGAATACTTACACCACAAGATCTTCTGCATTAGGGGAAATCTAAGACTCTCTTCATGGAAGGATACTTTTGTATTTTAACACATTTATGTTTTAGGATACATACATGTCGAGGGCCCCAGCCTATCATTCAAAGTAGGAATGAGACTGTCACCGCCCTAACTTTTACCCAAGCAAGAAACTGGTGGGTGTTTGGGAAACAGCTCTCTGAGATCATTTGGTTCTCCTGGTCACATTGCCACCGTATACCTGGCCACTAGTCATTATCGTTCTAGCAAAGGTTCTTTCTCCCTGTCATATCTGTATTCCTAGTCACTAGTTGTTATCATATCAAAGGCCCCAGGTGACTCTGTGCCTAAGCATTCTTCTGCTTTCAAGAAGGGAAAGTCTTTTTCTTGCCCGTGATGTCTGTGACTTACAACCTGTGTAAGGAGAATGTTCTCTTCTCTTGTCTCTCTTCCTGACCGCGTCTCACTTCCTGACCGCGGTTAGTCAAATAACCTGGCACCTGCTGGCAATTTTGCACACCCGCCAGAGGCCTCTCATACCTTCAGCCTCTTGTGAGTTCTCAGTGCCACTCCATTCCCGAGTCCCCTCCATAGAGCTTTCCCTGTCTCCCCTGAGCTGTTGCTGATCGCAACCCTTTACTTCTTCCACCGCTCCTCTACACTCCAGTTATCTGTGCTACCAGATCTCCTCTGTTGAAGCCTGACCCCCAGGATCCCCACTGAGAGGCGGGGCCTTTGGGAAAGTGCTCACATTACAGAGCTTTGCTCTCTGTGAATGGGACTTCCATCCCTATGGTAAGGACCTGATGGTTTGTGTACTTCGGTGGCTTCAGAAGAGGGTTTAGGATAGACCCTGCCCCCCTCCCCCGGGCCCCCAAGAAGAAAGATCAAGAAAATGCAAGTGAAACACCTATACTTATAATGAAGGAAGACCTTGAAACCAAATCCAATCCTGAAAGTATTCAACTGTGTAGGTGCCTGGTAAATGACTGTCACAGGAACGAGTAAAAGACACTTTGGTTCATTTTTAGCCACCCAAGCCACCAGACACCATGTAAGTCAATAACACTGAGAGAGAATTCTTTCTCCTCTTCCTCACCTCCCACCCTTTCTAAGACAGGGTCTCCCTGGAACTCTTGAACTCACAGAGATCCTCTTGCCTCTGCCTTCCAAGTGCTGGGATCAAAGGCGTGCGCTGCCACACTCACTGCTGAGAATTCTTATGGTCACTAACTGTGGAGTGCTTAAAATTAGCACTGGAAATTAGCTTGTCCCCTAAAGACGGCTTTTCATCTTTTTTATTCTGATTCTCCCTCCCTTGCATGCTTTCTTTTATCCATGGATAACCACATCTGTCACTGGTTTTCTGTCTTGTTACTCTCCATGTTTAGAACGCTCAAGCTCCCTTCTTGTTATTGAATTCCACTTTAGGAAACCTGAGCTCCTCTATGGATCCTTTCCCACAGGACAGAAAGAATGCTAATTATCACCCCATCAAGCCCTTCTCCCGCAGTTATGCATCAGTGCAGTTACCTTTGTCCACACATTTATGAAGTGGTGTAACATCACTGAAGGGGTGTCATCAACATCTCCACCCTGTGAAGGAAACCCTAATTAAGGGTGGTCTTTGCTGCTGCCTGGGCTCTACCACAGCCTCCTAGACTGACAGGGGCTGAGGAGATGCTGTCTTCCAGAGACACAAGGCTCTGCCTCCTGCAGGTGGCAATCCCTGCAGCCAGCAGCAGCCATTCATGCTGCTAATGTGTCTCTGGTAGCTCATGAATCTGTTGGCAACTTGAGTATGCCCTGGCTGCCACAGTTGAGGAGTGACTAAGTAACAATTAAATTTTAAACAGAAGACACCAGCCTCCACTGGGAAGAAAAAAATATGAAAGTGAAATTCAAGATTGGCAACATTGAGGCAGTATATGTATTTGATTTTGAAAGACTTTCCATTTTTTCCTTTGAATATTTTTAAACGAAATGACACAGTACTAACCTAGAAATCATCAATCTGACATCGCATCGCTAATGGTAAGACAGCACAGGTTCACCTGCAAAGGGGCAATTGAAAGACTCCCTTTATCACGGAAGGTACAAGAGGAATAATTATCATCAAAGCCTCGTATTGCTTCCATTGTGGAATCAAAAAATTGCTGCTCTTCTCTATCAAGTCCGAATTGCTATCTGTGATGTAATTTTCAAAAAAAAAAATAACTATAGGGGGATGGTTCGTAACTTAGGAAAGATTATATATGAAACAACTGTGTGTGTCGCATAGAGGAAAAAAAAAAAAAAAGAGCAGCTTAGCCCCCAGCCTGACTGGAGATATAATGGGAATCATGGCTGGCTCACAGCCTAAGTGAAACCTTTTGCTTATGCAGACCGAAGTTGTCCTTACGCTATTAAAATATTGCTGTTATAACTGAACACTGATGCTGGGATATAAAATGGCGGCAGTTGGGCGAGTCACAAATGCCAAGCGATAATGAGCGTTAGATGCACTAGATGATGCTGTTCTCTTAGATCTGTGGCTGTCAATAAATAGTAAAGTTAACAGAACTCAACCGTTTACCAAGCATCACTCCAAGTGCCCCAAGTGACTTCTTCTAATGATCAAAACAAGCCAAACTATTATGTAACTGGTCCTGGGCAGGCCACAGCAGCAAATCGTAGTTGATTTAAGCCAAAAGGCAAAGGAATCATGGTAGAGAATCAATGCCCGACCATTAAAGCAGATCTTCTCTATTTGATGAAAAGTAACAGTGGGGCATCTGGGTGTGCTTGTCTTTATTCTAGAAATGTCTTCCTAAAAGGATGCTATCAACCAGAAATCTTCAAACAAAACCATATTAGAACACAGGCTCTGTGGAATTTGTCCATATCATGCATCTACAGCCTTGGATCCCACTGGCCCATGGAAGTCTCTTGATAATTATGTAATAAATCAAAGACTGAATCAGTGAGGGATGTCTAAGGCAGTGCTGTACATTGAGAAAATACTCAATAGACTGCTTTGGTGCCACAGTTTAAAGGAATTTGTGAATCAATTTTCTATAAAAGGAAGAGCTATGTTCTGACTTCATGGTTGTATAAACCACAACTTTCATTTTGTTTGCTTAAAGTTAATGTGAAACAAGAAAGCATTCTCAACTAATGGAGATATTATTAAAAACATGCTTATGGGAAAAACATTGTAGTGGGCTTTAAGCTCCTGTACAACTCTAGGACTACTGTGGAAAACTCGGTCACCATCTTTGGACCCTGATTTTCACAATCAGGGTGGGAGGCTGCGATGTTTAGACCACAGTTCAGAGGGCTAAATCTGCAGTCACATGTACTCTATAGGAGAACTTACTCCAACTATGGATTTAGGCTGTAGGGTCTTGAAAAAATAGCACTCGGTGAGCGTACTCATTGTTTTGGTTCTGAGATGCTACTGGGTGGGTTGCTTTCAGCAAGAGGCTTTTAACAACTAGTCAGCCTTCTCATGGAGCTAGACAAGATAGGGGCTAACATGTATTCATCCCATGACATGGGAGAAGGAAGCAGGGAAAACCCATAGTATGACTTGAAGATGGCAGTTCTTGTTACCTCATTCAAAGTTCTTTGTGTTGTCTCCACCAAAAAGTCATGAGAACCCAGAGGCCTAGGAAGCTGGCTTTTTCTTGAAGTTAATTTTACTTCATTGTCATTTGATGACTAAAGTCAAGATCCAATAAGCTTTTTCAACAGTGGCACCTATGAGTGCCCAAGGGACTGACTAAGGGGTGGGGGATAGCCGTATCTCTCCTGCTCCATGCCAGAATACACTTTCTGGCCAGCTTCCTGGGCGAATCAGATACATTCTTCTATTAGAAATAGGCATTCTTTTTATTAGAGAGCCACCAGAGAGATGTTCATAGAGAGCCACTCAGGAAGTAGATTACTTTTGCTTGTCTCAACTATGTACCAATCATGGGGCTTCTACAAACCACTTTGGGATCCTCTGACTACATTTTGCTAGTGAGAGCTACAAGTGACTGTAACCTGTAGCCCCCTTAAACACATCCACCCTATCCCCGAGTCTCTTTCTCACTGGCGATTTCAAAACTATTTGGGTCCAACACTCATTTCAACAAGGCAAATAGCAGAACCTCATGATGGACAACCAGGCCCACCTACCATGTTTTCCTCTGAAACCTACTGTGTCAAGTGGCACAGAGTGGGTACTCATTAACGTGTCACTTACAGCTTCTGCTATCATTCCTACTTGCTAATGAAGATAAAATGTGCCTCATCCCCAAACTGGTATAGCTTTTAAGGAACTGCTAAAGAAATGATGACATTAAAATCACTAAAAGCAGTGCCAGACACATGTGCAACAATCGCATCTCACACACATCAAAGACAGCAGAGCTCAGTAGGTGGATCACATGAACCAGGAGCCTCGCTTGGGTTCTTCTGATGGGCAGGCACATTGAGTTGACTGTGTTATTGGCTTTCGGTCCATCAGCACCCTCAGACACCTCAGAAGAGCTTTCCTTCCTGTGGGCTCAGTGCCTCCTACATAAAGCAAAGGTCCTTGTCCATCTACTACTCCAACAAATGACTCACAACTGCTTCAGCCAGTCATCGTAGGGAAACTCTACCTTGCGGGGAATCATCATTTGGAGTGGAAGTTGCTGTTCATAATATTAATACCTAGGAATTAGCATAAGCATGACCTGTGTGGGATAGAAACCATTCTGTCAAGTTTTAGGAGAAGTTTTCATTTTTTCTTATCTGTCCCCCCACTATGATTAGCATACTGTTTCATTTAAGTCTCCTAAATATGTGTTCCCAAATAATGTGGGAGAACAACAAATATATGCAATGTTTACTTCTCCTGGAGCAGAGTCCCAACCATTCATACTTCAAGGTTACAGGGAGTCTTTCCAGCAGGAACATACGAGAGCCACAGCATCCACACATCCTGCAATGGGCCTTTCATCTGGTGGGTATCTGATGGGTGTCTTAGGGTTTCTATTGCTGTGAAGAGACACCATGACCAAAGCAACTCTTATAAAGGAAAACATTTAACTGGGGCTAGTGTACAGTTCAGACAGTTAGCCCACTGTCATTATGGCAAGAGTCATGGTGGTACACAGGCAGACATGGAAGAGAGAGTGCCACTGGGCCTGGATTGAGCACCTGAAACCTCAAAGCCCACCCTCAGTGACATAGTTCCTTCTCCAAGGCCATGCCTACTCCAACAAGGTCACACGCCCTAATAGTGGTTGGTACTCCCTGTGAGCCTCTGGAAGATCTCTACCCACACAGTTTTCTGAAATTTTATTACCGGGTCACTTTGCCAACTTACTGTAATCTCTGAGCACTCTTCATCCCATGTAAAATGCTGGCAAGCACACACTAAGTTCTTAGGCTTGTCAACGTTGGCACAGGGAAAGTGCTCAAAATGATTTTATGCTGCCCTTTTTATTTTTGAAAAGGTCATTTTTTATCTCGTGTCATTCGCTTTTGTAGGACTAATATATACACATGCTTAAGGAGAACGATGAAAAATGACGGAATGGAAAAATACTCGATGAAGCAGACAGCCCAGCAGGACCATTAGTCATGAAGAAGGCTTGCATGACTCCCACACCAGCTGTAACACCCTGACACTAAGCAAATAATTCTATGCAGTGTCTTAAAATATGAATAAGGATGCATCAATTTTAGCTTCTAATCTGCTCATTATATGAGATTGTCAGTGAGGCTGATAGGTGGTTCTAAAATTTTGGGTTTGGTCTTAATAGAACCAGCCTGTAAATGGTGGGCTAAGATTTACTTAATCACCCACACAGAGCAGATGCAACTTCCAAGCCAGGGCCAGACTGAACAGAGCAGTTCGGTTGAGTAGTGGACCATAAAGTGACTACATGTAATATCTGGGTCATTTGAGTTTATCCTTTAAGAGGTTGGACTGCTTTCAACCATAAAAAATAATCCTCCCTTGTGTGAAATAGATAATCATCTTAATTTAACCAGGATCTTAGTCATGGAATTTTGAGCTCCTATGTTATTAATGAGTTGCAAAGTTCCAGTGCTTACAGTAGAAAACTACTGAAACAAACACACACATTTCTTTTGCCCTATGTATAGTAGGGACTAGGGAAAGGGAAACCAACCATCAACTTTAGACTTGTTAAAATGCCTGGAATCCAGGTCACCTGTGTATGTTTGTCTGTCTCCGAAGAGTGGAATAAAAATAGGTTAAGGGGCTATGGGTAGGTGTCTACATGGGGAAGTCTAGATAAAAACCATTTGGCCTTGTCCTGCTTGAAGGCTCATTTAGTAACCTTCAGATAATTAGTAGACATTTCGCTACTTCAATACCTGAAGTGAAGGTGCCCTATATAGAAAGCATTGCCCACTTGTTTGCTGCCTGTCTGATATTTATTCATTCATTTATTCACTCATTCTTCATTTGTTCATTCGTTCAAAAAATATTTATCAAGTGGGAGGCCCCTCCCTGCTAGGCACTGTTCTATGCTATCAGAACGACCACAGAACAAGAACAGACCCAAATCTCCATCGCTAGAAAGAATATATCCTTGTCAAAGGAAGCAATTAAAACAAAGTACATGGTACATTGGAAAGTACTACTGTAGGAAAATTATAAAGCAGAGAAAAAGTAAGTGAATGCCATGGGCAATAAGTTGCTAATAGAGCCAGGAAGGTCCTGCAGGCCAGAGGAATGAGAGAGAGGAAGGGCAGAGGCATTTCAGTCTGAGGGGAGTGTCATTGAGAAACTGGCCCCAACACATGCTAGGCATACAGGGCCAGGCTGTGATTTAAGTCTTCTCCTGGCTAGGACAGGACATTCTACCCCATGCACACATAGAAATCCAGAAGTTTGATGTCTGGTTTACGTCTATGTTTCCTTGATCTTGGTTAGACTGAATCTATTCTCTCTGGAGAACACTTAAAGTCCCTTGGTCTTCTACTCCTGAAATGTTGAAGATATGATTTGTTTCATGGTGTTCAGAGCTGAAGCTAGGGACCTCACACTTTCTGACTGCTCTATTGCTGTGTTATATTTCCAGCCCAAACTTTGAAGGTATGACTTGGAAACTTAGCAGCTCCTTCATGGTGGTGTTCTCTGTGTGACCGACACTGACCTTCAACATTGATATTAGGTGAGTATTGTTGACAGATATTTGAGAGGCGAGTGTACTACATGGTGGGGAATCAGGATGACTCCTTGTCTGAAGGACAACTCCATGATCTTCTTGAGACATGGGGTTTTATAAGTAATGTAAGAGAATAGTTCACAGAGATCTAGGGTTTAGGACAGACCTGGGCTTGAATCATGGAAAGTTACCAGTAGTGGAATATGATATTAGTTATACAAGTGATCTGGGAGTCTGGCTTTCTGTCACATGGACAGGGATAAGAATTCTGACCAAGAGTGGTTACGAGTGCAGTGTGCGATAGTGCCCTGGGGCTCAGTAGCATTTGTTCACCTATCATCCCCTTATGTCTCCATTTCTTCTTTCTGCTGCATGACTCAGAATTGCTGCCCATGATGAATTGTAATGAGATTGTCATTAATCATCAATTTTGGCACCAGAGGCTTCCAGCAACACAGTTGAACAGGAGAACCCAGCTTCCTGTACTGAGACCAACCTCAGAAATATAGAAGGCTAACCAATAGTCTCTTCATGTGTACTCTCAACTCTCCCCAGCTCCAATTTCCTGCAGAGCCTGAGAAGAAAGTGAGGTAGTGAATGGAAAGCCACTCCCTGTACACGGTTTGGCCAGGCTCATCTTCATTAAATATGCACTTATGTCACACCCGCCCCTCCCCAACCATTGTAATTTTGAGGAAACTTTTATGAGAATATATGTATGAATTGCTTAATACTATGGAAAAGTAAAACAAAAAAAATTATGTGAGCCCCAGTGGTTTGTTTTATTGCTAATAATGATGAAATAATAAGCCATTCTTGAGCCTGAACATTGGGCATCAACTGTATAGGAATGGGGACTCTAATGGCTAGTTTTCTAAGAGTGTACCTCGCTTGTCAATTAAACCCTAGCTTAGACATTGCTGCCAAAAGCATTTTGTAGATAGGGTTGAATGTACAATCAGTTGATTTTAAGTAAAATAAATTATCCAGTGGGCCTCCTGTAATTAGTTGTATAGCCTTGAAAGCAGAACTGAAGCTTCTCTGCAGGATTCTGCCTCAAGATTACAGCATTAGCAGCTACCCTAGCTCCTAGGCTGAGAGTCAGCCCTTCAAATTGCACGCTTGGTAGTTTCTACAATTACACAAACCAGTTCCTTGAAATGGGTCTGTATATGCATATAAACATACATATATTACTTCCAGTAGTGCAGATCCAATTTTCTTGGAGAACTCTATCTAATTCAGGTGTGTTTGGAGGCTCATTAATTCTTTCTCTTTCATCAAACATTCCCTTTTTATGGAGCTAGGGATCAAATTTTAGACTTTTCATGTTAGGCAAGTGTCCTATTATTGAATTATCTTCTCATTTCTGTCAGTTATTCTCAGTAGGAAGTTGAGGCAGGATGATGGCAAGTTCAAGGCCTGCCAGGGCTGTAGACTGAGTTCAAGACCAGTATGGGTAACTTAGTAAGATGCTATCTCAAAATCAAAATATATACATATATTTTATATACATAAAATATGCGCACACACACACACACACACACACACACACATTGGTTGTGAAGGCCATGTCTAGAATGTGAAAGATCCTGGGCTTAAACCCTCAGTACTATAAAATAAGCAAACACTCCTTATCCTCCTTTAACTATATGATGGTATTCTAAACATATGATGGATCCACAGCTCTACTCCATTTCCTATGGTCAAGGCTAGGCAACCTGATTCCAGTGAGGGACTGCCCCTACACTGGCAATGACTGTTAGGGTCACCAGGAACATCAACAGGGAAGCCAGCAGAGTGAATGTAAATGCTAAATTCATAACTCGTCTAAAAATATACCTATATCAAGAGGTCACAGAGTTGAAACTGGTTAGCATGCTCCTCTCCAGGTAGAATTCAGACCTTAACTAGGGCACAAACTCCCCTGTTGTGTATGAAAAAAATATATTCTTGCAATGACGGCTGCACTGCAGTTTCCAGAAGGAATGCACAGGAGGACAAATTGCAACACAGAGAGATATTACAGAGAGGATAAATCTGCTTTCATTTCTACAAGGCTGTCCTTAATTGTATGGAAATAAACCTTTGGTGGAAAGTGAGATTAAAAACTATGACATCATCTAAATTTAGAGCCACTGCTTGGAGCAAAAAATTTGAGTGGGCTCCAAATTTCATTTTCTTGTCTCCGAGTTAATTTTTCTACTTTATTCCTTTTTCTCCATTGCAGAGCTGCCTCACAGCACTTTCAGAATTTGGAGGACAAAAATAAAAAACTCGAACCAGGTTTCTGATTTCCCATTTCCTAGCTGTGTATTTCATTAGGTGTTGGCTTCAATCATTTCTCACACCTTCCTATAAATTTGGTTATCAGAGACTGAAGTTAATGGCAGGAGCCAATCCTGTTCCTGGAAGAGAAGTTCAGCAGGAGTTATAAGCCTGCAATGACCTGCCAAGATTACAAATTCCCCTCAAGACCAGGAAGGTTCCAGGTAACTAATGAGGCCAGAGCAAGCAAGAGGTTGCCAAGGACCGAGATGCACCGCCCTCTGCAGCGCGGTAACCTGAATTGCCCACGCAAAGGCATGACTGACATGAGGGAAGCTTCTGACCACGGAGAGTGGAGAGTCGCATTTAAGCACAACTAAGCTCCAAGCCTTGCCCTCCACAGTGCCAGGTGATGCCGGAACACTACAGGGATGTTTTCTAATTTGCACATCAATGTCCTCTTGCTTACCTCTGCATCTTCTTGCCTTCTCTTCATTCCTTCTTAATCTTCCTTTCTAATTTCCCCGACCTTCCTCCAGTCTGCTTTCCTTTCATCCGTGAGATGAGTTTACAATATTTCCCACAGCCTCATCCCTTTCCATCATAGCCTCCTCTTCTTTACCTGTTTACTAACTTCCATCAAATTTCCAAAAAAGATCCTTTCTCTGATCTTACCTTTCCCTCTCCCACCATTGATGTGTTGTGGCTTTAATTGTTGCTTTGGGTTTTAATCATCCAGTGAAATGACTTTTTCTTACTAAAAGGAGAGGGATTTTGTCATTGCAGGGAGCCAGCTGTGAAGACCCAACACACTCAGTTCACGGCAACTGTCTGTCTTCTCCAGCATGGTGCTCGTGACTGGATTAGCCACGGTTGCTTGCTTCTACAGGGCACAGCACTTCAACCTGATTTTTCAACCCTCAAACTCACATGGCAGGGCATGTCTGAGCGGCTGCATTCACAGTGATG
>NW_022196906.1:88668922-88685034 GCF_008632895.1 Mastomys coucha | reverse complement strand
AAAAAAAAAAAACAAAGACAAAACAAAAAAACAAAAAACCAAAAACAACAACAACAACAAACTTTTCAGAAGAAAGAGTTTACCTCAGTGTTCCTGAGGGGAAAATTAAAGAGTGGCACTATTTTATACTATGACGAAGCAAACTCCCATCACTCAGTTCATCATTTTACACAGAAAACAAAGGTATACCGTGGGCTCCTGGGAAGCAGGTGTAGCTGGTTCCTGTCCAAGCCCAGCAGACCAGCCAGAGACTGCAAAGACCACTGAAACTGTCCAGTGGAGCAGGTGATCTCTGACCAGCCCAACTGGAAGTAAGATCTTTCTACAGAACAACAAAATAGATAAGTTCTTCAGCACCATACGATTTTGTTATCTGACATTAGAAAATATCTGGTCACCACAAAAATCATCACACACCATTGACAGAGGAAGTTCACTTTGCTTTTCAAACCTTGTCTATCACTTCAACCATGGTCTACATGGTTCTAGATTTTGAAATCATTCCTTGGTGTAAGTTTGCCTGTGAATTTACTTTACCTTTCTGTGTTCCTCAGGATGCAGGCCTCACTACTCCATGATGGGGTGCGGAGTAGCCTGTCCCCCCCAGGAGGAACTGCCAGATTCTCATTACAAAGGATACTTGTGGTCAAATCCATACCACATTCTGAAGAGCTGTGCACTCTCTGTCTTCGTCATGTTTTTATCCAACTTATTTGCTTCCTGGAAAGAGACCATAGAAAATGGTGCATCTTAAATACGTGTCAAACCAAATCCAATTTAACTACATCATTAAAGAAACATTAAAAAAAAAAGTCTAGGCATGTTCATCTTAATGGTGAAAGAGTTTTCAAACTATCTCAGAGATCTTTCTGTGTGGATGAGAGTTATTGGCGCAATTCAGTATTTGCTTTCTTAATCATCTCAATTTTATTAAATAGCTAAGAGATGTCACTTTTGGCCATCAGTGTCAAAGCTGCTTCTGTCCCAAGGCTATTGTGGGGACATGGCAGTCCACTTAAGTCAAATCAGGGTGTCATTTATTTATGGATTACTGAGATATTACTAAAGATCAGCCTTATAATTGTTGCACTGGTTTTTTGCTTAGTTTCTTTTCCATGGGTCACTTTTAAAGGCTGTGATTGGTTTTTGATACCTTTCTGTTAGGATTAGAAACGGTTCAAAGAGACATTCCTGATGGGAAGCCATTAATAACTGCAGATGTGACTGTTCTCCGCACCTCCCCACAAACACCATAAAGAAAGGGAGAAAGAAACAAAGACAAAAGAGAAACACAGTGTACTTGATGGCATAAAATGGAGAGACAGAAGAAAGAAGGCAAATTGAAAGGCTTTGTGCTGAAGATACTCGCACTGTGTTACCACATGCAAATGGATCGTCAGGAGCATTTGATAGCTGTGTGTTTCATTTTGCATATTAAGGAAAGTGAATTCTACTCAATTTCAGTTGTGATGGCCACATATACTGGACTTTTCTGCTTTGTCTGGGCCCAGAATGTCCACTCCAAACTGTTGTATTTCTTGGCTGATCTGGAGTACAGTGAGTATTGTTCTGATGGATGATAGTGTATGGAAGACCATGAAAAACCCCACCCACTAAACCAAAGTCAGCCCCTCTCCAAGCCCAGGATGGTTTGAATTTTTTTCTTTTTCTTTTCTTTTCTTTTCTTTTTTTTCTTTGGGTTTAACTTGTTTGTTGCTCTTTCCCAAGCAGCTCCATTACTGATAACAATGAATAGCGACATTCTGCTCTCTTGAAATCTCTACCAGCACATGCTACAGCTCCAAGAAGTGGGACAACAGAGAAGGCAAGTGTGTCCAGTTGTTACTTAACAGTTACCGTTTGCCAGAAACAGTGCAGCAGAGACTCACATCGAAACCAAACCCGAGCTCATCATCCTTCTGTTTCAAGATCTCTAGGTTCAAAATGGAAAACTTCCTATGTGATACCGGGTATATATCCCACTGTTCCTGTGATCCTGACAGAGATTCCATGGCAAACAATGAGGATAGATAAATGAGACAGTCCCTTGAAGGTGCCTTAAAGCCTTAACATGTCAACCTTTATTGGTTTTGTTGTTGTTGTTTTTTATTTGTTTGTTTTTTTTTGCCTTTTTTTTTTTTTTTTGAGATAGCATCTCATTATGTAGAACTGGCTCTCCTGGGACTTTCTGTGCAGACCAGGCTGGTCCAAACTCATTGAGCTCCACCTGCCTCTGCCTTCTGAATACTGTGGTTAAAGACCTATGCCACCTTTTATAACGACCATTTAGAAAAATTATCAAGAGGGTAATGTTTTCACCCTAGCTCAGGTTAGACCTTATTTTCTATTCCTAATCCTTCCATGAGACCCTGTTGTCTCTCATGAGCATTATGGGGTGCCACGCCTTGGTCTCAGGAGTTAGAATTTCTTCCCATTTCCCTCTAAAGGAAATGTAGTCATGTGGCTCAGTCACCCAGTGCTTCTCTACCTCTCTCTGTAGCCGCCTTCACCTGACAACAGCGTCAGAGCAGCTGCTTCATACAACCGTTTCTGCATCGTGAGGCAAACCAGGCATGCTGTTGATGGGTCTTCACTACCCACATCATCGCAGGGCTAAGGTTCCCGAGCAAAACTTCTCATCGTGAACTGAAGTAGTTCAAAAAGCTCTGCACCAAATGTGGAAGCTTTCTGTCGCCTTTTCTCTGTTTCCTTAAGAACGAGGACGTTGGGGGGGGGGTCTTACCCATCACCAAGCATGGCTGATTCCGATAGCTGAGTAGCATCTACTAATTATGAAACAGTCACTAAGTAAAGTGTTGAAGCCATAACCACGCCCCCAGCCTCTTTTTAAAGAAAGGTTGAGGAGGTAAGCTGGGTGGTGTTTGGAGGCCTGGCGGCCAGCCTTCAACAGCCCAGCTGAGTAACTCCGCAATGGCAGTTCCTAGCTGTTCAATGCTCGCTAACTTCCAGGCAGCATGCTGGTCACATTATCCAGCCATTAGTTTTTCCAATCATTATTTTTTTCAATTTCCACTGCAATCCATCTAGGTTGGTTGAGCTGTAGCTATTTTGTACTTAGGGACCTAGAGACCCCTAGAGAAGGGAAGCCATGAACACAAAGTCACCCAGTTAGCAAGAAACAGCAGGGATTTGAGTCTGGGACTGAACTGCTAGACTCTAAACTCTAAACTCTTGGTGTTTCCTCCAAGTGTCTCATATTAAACTGTGGAAAGCACAACCATTCTCTAATGGACAACATCATTTAATGGCTCTTGTTTTTCCTCCCTCCCTCTCTTGCCCTTTCTTCCTTCCTCATTTTCTTTCATAGGCTGACCTCAAACTTCACATCTTCCTGCCTCAGCCTACCAAATGCTGGGAGTACAACATACTCAGCAGGAGTTACAGTTTCTGGTCTCTAAGGGACTAAAGCCATTTGGAGTGGCTATATTCGTATTATTGACCACTATAATAGCAGTAGATGCCTCTAGAACATATGCCCTTCAATGTCAGATGGCATCGTAGGTGAGTTTTGTACCTTGTGGATCGTGAACGTATGCTTTGTCATTGCCTCTGTTTTAAGGACAAGGAACCTAAGGTGAGTGGGGGGCATGAAAATTTCTAAACAAGCTTTAAGTTTCCTAGCAGCAGGAATTCTTTCCTCCAGCTAGAGCTCTGGCAAACAGGAAGCCAATGAGGGCGAAAGGGTCTCTGAGCAGGAAAGCAAGGTCAGGACACTGGCATGCTCACAGACACAGAGGCGGACTAACGACATACAACTTAGACTCCTGGGACCTTCTCAAGGCTTTCTGTGATCTTAGGAACTCTCTCTTGTCTTTCTTCTTTCCCCTCTTTTTCATTTTGCTTCCTAAGGCGACAATATTGGAACCCACAAGCACTAAGAAGACATATTTCTGTAAAAATGTCTATGGATGTTTTTTTTTTTTTAATTATCCAATAGGTGCAATATATACTAAAAAACAACCTTTATTTTAGTTGACTGGCTGGAGATGTTATTCATCTCACTATGTTGGAAAGAAGCTGAGTTCTAATTCTAATAAAATAGGGGTGGAATATGTTTTCCCAGGTGGGAAAAATTCCACTGATGACTAAGAAATGACTGTTTTGCTGATCCTAGTTAAAAATTTCAATACATATCTTAAACATCTGTTTGGCCCAGTTCTGGATCCATTCATTTATTTCTCTGGAGTTATTGATGACTTAATAACTTGGTTATGAAAGGCCATTAATAAATGAATAGAAATAAATGAGTTAGTCCAGTGCATGTCATGCTTGTGCAGTGGGGGCTAAAGATAAACGTGCTAAGGGAAGGCCAGACTTTGCAGTCACACTGTAGTGGGGGACGTATCTGATAGGGCAGCACAGAGAACAGGTTCCTGGAAGTGTCCCAATGTGCAGAGAACCAGGAGAGGCCATCAATCTATCTGCATTATTCTGAAATAGGGACCAATGCATGCTTCAAGGACAATGGATGTGAGCAGCCATCTGTAGGAACATCTACTTTTCCATTGTGTTTTTTGTTTATCACCAGGGAGAGTTATTCTCTGTTAAGTTTCCTTATTCCAGAGAAGTGATATGCATTTTAGAACAAGTATAGGATACAACGTATCCTCACCTTTCTTATTCCCAGATGAATTCTTAAATGTTCCCAAGACTTAGATTTGGACTTTCTTCCATTGAATAACAATGATACACTCACAAACTTGGAGCCTCAGGTTTCCCAGCTCTGCATGGGAACTGGAAATTCAAGAGTGTTGAATTGTACCTTTTATTTGCTTTGCTACATCTAAGAACCAGAATGATAGATGTATATGGAATTTCTGGCTCCTTTATTATCTTCTATTTCTGGGACCATTTAAAAATGGCTAGGCAATCTGATCTTTCTTCTTCCCTCCCCCCTTCAAACAAGGGAATGGAATTGAGATTGGGAAATGACTGCGCACCGCAGGAAGTGGATAGTTCTGTTTTACTGAGCCCTGCAAATGTGGCACAACCATGAGAGGAACAGTTATGATGGTCTTCTTTATTTTGGGTTTATTTGGACAGATGAAGGAAAAAAACCAAAGGATCTGGCCAGAAATCTACAAAAACAAGACATGGAAGCAAGAAACAAGTGAAATGATTATTATAAGGATTCTGAAATTATTTCAACAATGCTATGAGGCCCCTTCTGGAAGCTGCTTTTCAGGTGGTTTATGTAAATGGAATTGACTTTTGGTATTTTTCCTTATGACCTCCCTCAAGAATGGAGAGTTTAAAAAAAAAAAAAAAGAATGGAGAGTTTTATGTGGTGATCTCAAATATATGCCATGATTTACTAATTATCAGGGAGCGAACCTTTTTTTTTTTGCTCTAAGGAGAAAGATTCCAGGATTCCAAAGGGAGATCATTGCATAACTGAAAGGTAAAGGGGAAACTTTTGAAGTTACCTTTTAAAAGGTCAACGATCAATTCTCAGTCTCCACATAGAAACACTTTATGCAAATGCTCTCACTTCCCCAGAACCCAGATAAATTTGTAAATGTTCCAAAGAAGGGAGTTAGGACATGTACATTTAAGAAGGAAACATTAAGGCAGGTAATTATCAAAAGATGGCCAAAACTCTGAGATGCCTCCCAAGTATCTCCAGATACCCATCGCTAACTTGTACTACCAGATGGGCCAGCTCCAGGGCAGGCTGAAAAGGAATAGGCCTGGTCCATATGACTTGGGCTAGTAACAGATGGACATTCATACAGGGAAGATAATTGTTTGGCTCAAGAAAATGCAATATTGGTTTTTAAATCGATTATCTACAAATTCTTTGATTCTACTTTCTTTAGAAACTGGAACCTAATTCCTCTCACACACAGTGTGTAGGATGTGCTTAAAAACTCAAATCTAAGGAATAAAATGTAGTATACAAGTGATGCAATGGTATGTCACACTCTAAATTAGGTCATGAAAAGGTACCAGGATTTTCTCTTTGCTTTCTTTCTTGGACTACCTGCTCTAAAAAGCTGGCTTCCAAGTGATGGCTCTGTAGCAGGTCTATGGAGTGCTCTGTGGGTTACCATGGAGTCTTCTATAGATAGTAAGGAACCAAGAGCTTCTACCAACAGAGATATGTATACTCTGGATCTAGGCAAGTCATCCAGAGACAGTCACTCCAGCTGACATCTTGTCTGGAACCTCATGGGAGACCTTGAGTAGAAACACTCAGTTAAGTTGCTTCCAAACTCTTAAGCCATCATGGAACAGTGGATAATGAATACTGACTAGAGCATCCTCTTTTGTGAACTATAGATAGAAAAGGTACTCATGGGAATTGAAAAATGTAATAAATGATGATGCCTGCATTGGGATGGTTCTTTTACAAAGTAGTTTTTACCAAATGATTTATTTGTAAGGTAGAAGGTTTATTTTTCCTCTTAACACTACATAAAAAGCTAACCATAGGTTAAAAATGGCCATGTTGAAGACTGAGGTCAAAGACAAAAAAAAAAAAAGAAAAAGAAAAAAAAAGATGGATGAACTTTAAGATGGATGGATATTCACAGAATGTCATTGTTCTTGCCTCGTAGCACTTTTACCTGGATATCTGACTTTTAGAATGGTTTAGTTGGTATATAATGGCACCCACATGCACTCACATACCACAATGGAACATACATCTTATAAAACAAGGTCCCATCTCAAGCTATCCCCAAATATTAACCCCTCGAAACACAACCACCACACTAAAGCTGAGAGTCTCACATTAGGACTTGTGGCTCCTTTATATAGCATAATGCATGCGTCTGAAAACAAAGTGAAGGAAACAATATACTTTTTCCCTATGTGTGATGGTTTGTATATGCTTGCCCCAGGGACTGGCACTATTAGGAGCTGTGGGCTTTTTGGAGTAGGGGTGGCCTTATTGGAGGAAGTGTTGGGGTGGGCTTTGAGATCCTCATCCTAGCTGACTGGAAGCCAGTCTTCTCCTAGCTACCTTCAGATGAAGATGTAGAATTCTCAACTCCTCCTGCAACATGTCTGCCTGGATGCTGCCATGCTCCTGACTTGATGATAAGGGAGTGAGTCTCTGAACCTGTAAGCCAGCCCTAATTAAATGTTGTCCTTATAAGTGTTGTCTTGGTCATGGTGTATGTTCACAGCAGTAAAACCCTAATTAAGATACTATGCAAAATCACTTTCAGAATGTGCAGTGTTGTGCCATGTGGGATGTCTGGTATCACAGATGTAACAAGATTCAATGATTGGGTAATAGGCAACAGGTAATGATGGGGTAAGCTACAGATAAAGTAGGGACAATAATGAGACACCCAAACTGGTCATTGATAGAAACAAACTTTGAAATAAATCAGGTATTAGAATTAATAGGCAAAGGCTTTAAGACACTGTGAAAAAGGTGCTAGAGAATATAAACAATTTAGGTAACAAATACAAAATGAAGACCTCAGAAGAAAAGTGTGAGCTATAAAAACAAGAAAGAATAAAAGAAAGAAAGAAATGGAGATTCCAGAAAAAAAAGGTGTATAATATTTACAAAGAAAACTCTACTATATTGGCTTAAAGGTAGTCTGGATGCGGCAGAGGAAACATAGTGAACTTGAAAAGAGATATACAGTAAAGCATCCAACTTATAAAAGACAGCGAGATAACATTTGAATAATAGAAAAGTACCTATGTATAAAGTGCCTTAATATTCTATGACTGGAATACATGGAGGGAACAGTGAATACAGAAAGCAGAACATTTAAAAAGACAGTAGCCCAATTTTATAAATTAGATTATGAATATCTACACAGAAACCCAAGAAACTCATTGGATCTAGATTAGGATAAATTTAAAGAACAATAAACCATAATCAAACTTCAAAAACTGAAAATAAAAAAACCTTAAAAGAGATGAGATTAAAACAGATCAAATTATGTTTGGTATCTTGATTAGGATTTCTATTTCTGCAACAAGACACCATGACCAAACTTTTTTACTTTAACATTGCTGTTCATCACTGAAAGAAGTCATGACCGTAACTCAAGCAGGGCAGAAACCTGGAAGCCATGAAGAAGTGCTGATTATTAGCTTGCTTAGCTTGCTTAGCTTGCTCAGCTTGCTCTCTTATAGAACCTAGGACCACCAGCCTAGGGATGGCACCACCCACAATGGGCTGGGCTCTCTCCCATTGATCACTAATTGAGAAAATGCCTGATTGCTGGGTTTCATGGAGGCATTTCCTCAACTGAGGCACCTTCCTCTCCGATAACTGTGGCATGTGTCAATTTGACATAGAACCAGCCAGCACATTAAGCAAAATAAAATAAAGTCTACTTTTCATGAAAAATAAAGGCTCAAAGGCAAGAGGATACAATTTTTAAAGTGATAAAAAGAAACTGAGTTCTATATTCAGTGAAATTTTTGTGAAGTATATGAGGCAGTGTTGGCCAAACTATGAAGGAAAACCAGGCAAGCCTTTAATGGGTGCAAGTTGCACCAATAACTGACACAGTGAGTAGATTAAAATAAATAATCAACCTGACATAGCTGACATTTGTGTGAATATGTGTGTCTGGTGCATATATATCTGTGTGCATGTGAGAACATATACATGCAGGTATGCATATATGCACGGATGGAGGGCAGAAGTTGATTCTACCTCTCTGCCTTGTTTTCTGAGACTCACTGAATGTGGAGCTCACTGATTCATCTAGGCTGGCTGGCTAATGACAGCCACCCTCTGTCACTGCTTCCGCAGCACAGAACTTATAGACACATATCCCTGTGCCTGGCTTGCTTATGTGGGTGCTGAGGACCTGAAACCAGGCACTCATGTTTTCTCAGGCAACACTTTAACCAGCCTTTTATTTTGAGACTCTCATTGTAGCCAAGGGTGACCTTGAACTTTTAATCCTCCTGCCCATACCCCTCAGGCAATAGAATTACAAGCATGCAACACAATTCCAAGTTTGTGCACCTCTATAGATTGATTCCATGCCTTTAGGCTTGCACTTCAACAACTGACCTACATCCTTTCTCCAATGATTGACAACTCTGTAATATTACACCAACTAAATTCTGCATTTGTTGTGTGTGTTGTTGGAACAGTTGCTGGAAGACACATCTTTCAAGGAATGTTTACAAAGATGGACCAATCATAATTATAAAATAAAGCCATACATGTTCAAAAGATTAGAATGTTATCTATTATAAAATGGAAACTCGTTACCATAGTCCAAATGATCTATATGGCAGGTCAGTTATGTAAGAGACCCCAGTTTCTCATCTCTCCCCATGCCCATGGCATTTCCAATGATACCTGGTGGTACTTTTCACTAAGAGTTATCTATTTATCTCTTTTCTAGGATGTCCTCGGAACTCTCTCTGACAAATAGAATGTAGCAGCAGTGCCTGGGATATTAGGATTGAAGCTAGCCCCCCAAAACATTACATGCTTTCTCTTACATTCTTGATCTCTGTTTTTGCCAGTAGAATGGTATGCCCAAAGTAGTGCACAACAGAAGGACTCCTGTTGCACACTTCTTAGATTCTGAGCATGTTACCCAGCATTAGTGTGGTGATGGATAATCACACAAGCTGGCTCCTGCCCCTATCTCTTACAGATGCATAGTCTCTAATGTTCCATGTGGCTATTCCAGCTGTAACAGCATCATTTCTATTCATCACAGAGACTGTGAGTGTTCCTTCCTTTGGGATTTTGTCCTGTATGGATTGCTCCTCCTTTAGACCTCTACAGGAACACGAGTTTTAGACAGGAAGCTCTTGTAAGGAGGAATTAAGAAACATTAAATAATGGGCGGAGGGTGTAGCCGACTCTGCTGTAACTAAATGTTGACATACTGTGTAGAATGTAGATGACTTCCCAGACAACGGAACAAGGCTTTCAGCTTAGTAGGGATGGGAGTAGGGGAGAATTCCCGTGGAAATAATCAAGCAAAGAATGAGGACTATGATCTAAGTCCTTGAAATGAGGATCTGCTTATCTTCTTGACTGAACTGGAAAGTTAGACTCGCTGGCAAAGCGACTGGCTTCAATGGCAGTGGTAAGGGGGACTTTATACAGCCTAGACAAGTGCCCATGGAGGACTGAGGCTGGATGGCTTTGGCTTTCACTCCTGGCTCAGCACACCCTGGGTTGGTTATCTTGGGAAGGTTCCTTTTTAAAATGTTCATATTCTCACTTTTACAGAGGGCTATAGTAATGATATCTTGATTGGGCAAAGTAAAAATTAAAGATGATTTATCTTGTATCTAAAATGTGTAAAATTGCTCCTTAGGTTGTATCTGCCACTACCCTCCGCTTCCTCAGTGTTATTCTTGCTTTCTAGAACATGAAGTTAAAGGACTTGCTGCCAAGAAAAACAAGTGGATGTTGGCCCTAAAATGTAAACATGCTAATATGGAGTTTGCCTTTGGGTGTGTATGACATAGGTAAGTGTTACAAACAAAAATGCCAGTGTCAGCCAAGGGAAAACCCAAGGAATTCACTTAGCGATATTCTTTTTTATTTTTTTTTAAATTAAGATAGCTTTGGTTATAATGCGGCATTAAAAAGTTTAATCTGGGCCATATCAATTTCTGAGCCTAGTATTCCATTCCTGAAATACTTGTTGGGTTTGTGTGGAATTTGCATCGCATGGAAACCAAAGCCAACTGTAAAGGCTCAAGAAATGAAGCGAGTGCATGAGAATGTTCACTGCTAAGTGTGATGGCTCTAGGTGAACTTCGTTGTTCTGTTGTTACAATTTTATTAGAACTGTTTGAAAATATAAACAATGAAGAGGTAATTCGTAGGCCATGAACCAAATGACCCATTAGCTAATAAGGTCTCTCCCCCTGATGAACTTTCCTATGTCTCTGAGCTCTGCGGCTCTGGAGGACCAGCGATAAGAAATGTCATTTGGGCAGAGGAACAAATACCTCTCTCTATTCTGCACCAGTAATTTCAGGTTTCAAAGGTATTCAAGGTGATGGCTTTTGGAGACTTGGCAGACAAGCGTTTGCTCACTGTACTTACGCCCTTCATATTTGACAGACAATTCTTTGCGTCTCTGCTTAGCATGAGTCTTACGGGTGGGAAAGCTTATCTTTAAATCCCCATTGCTCAGTTACTGCAAGCATCCTTCTGCACTCTTTGGGATCTTTTGCAGCTAGTCTTGGACTGTCTGGAGCCATAGTAATCAGAACCAAGTCACCAAGGTTAACCCACACAGAATGGAAACCCAAACCAGACCTTCAGGAAAGGGACTACCAGAAGTGATAGAAAGTGATGAAAGCTAGTATTTAAGAGAAGCCCTACAGAGGCTAGCACTGTGTTAAAAATAAAGTTATGTTAGTAATGACAAAAGTAATAGTTGATAGAGTGGGGTTAGGAGAAAGGAAAAACTTCTGAGCTTGAGAAATTGTTGAGTGTGCACATCACATGCAGAGGAAGATGAAACTCGCCACCACAGCTCAGGTTGTTCAGCACTCCCAGCTCATCTATCTACTTCTGCCTTGGTCACTCACCTCCAGCCACATTGGCGCACACATGGTTCTGCTAGGGCTCACACCAATCCACTGACTCGGAGGCTGCATCCCTTCTGTGCCCTCCGACTGGACCACTGCCTTCATCCCTGCTATGCCCTCCGACTGGACCACTGCCTTCATTTCCACTTGGCTTGCTTCCGTGTACTTCAGTTTTCTATCAAATGGTACTTTCATAGGTCTGCCCGATATAAGCAATGACCTCTCCTCCCTTCTCCACCCCCTCATCTGCTTTATCATTATGTTTTTCCGAACTCACAACCTTCACCTACTATCTTTTTTTCTGATAGGTATTCTTCCTTGGAGCAGAAGTTCTGTATGGGAAAAGACTTCGAAATAGTAACAGCTGAACTCTGCATAGCAGCTTAGGCATGGGGTCAATGACTACTCACACGAATGCACCCATTTCTGGTAAAATGGGATATTTTGGAACCAAATTACTTGGATTCAAATTCTACCTTTGCCTTCTCTGTGCCTTTGGTCATGTTATCTAACTTCTCTGTGTACAGTTTTCTTGCTTGTAGATGGGATGATATAGTATGTGTTCAGGGTCATCTCTGGGATAACTGGGATAAAGGATATAATATGCTTAGAATGGCATTAAAAACCATAGCCAGCATTCAACGGGAAGATTATGACAGACTGATGAAAAGGGAAGAGAAGCCCTGCTGAGTCCTCTTAAGTGCTGGAAATTTCCATCACAGGCAGGATTTATACTCCAGAGACTTTACCTACCTCACAAGGGCATGCTTCCAAGAACAGGGAAGCGATTACAAGGAACACTATCTTGGGGTTGGGGAAAGGGAAGTGCTCTTTGTTTTTCAGACATGAGTGAGAGATACATGCAGTATCTCCCACTTCTCAAAGCAGCAAAGTCACACACAGTGTGCATTTAAAGCTTACTGGCTGCGTGTGGAGCACGGTTTGCAAAGTTTCTGAGTCTGGCACCATAAAGAATGCACTGTCGTGTATTGCAAAAGGAATTGTGCTTCAAGCTTGTAGCCCAAAGGTATTCCCTACAAGCTAAGAAGGTGGAAATTGTTTTATAAGCAGCTGCATTTAATTACACATGCTTACTATTGACTTTGAGACTGCATAGTCAGGAATGGCTGTGAGTAGTTTAAACATTTTTAGCTTTTCGTTAGGAACTGCTGTTGTGGTTAGCCAGTGCAGAGATCATCCTACCTATTAATCGTGTTCATTTAAACCTGGTTTAATAAATGCCAAGTAAGTAGGGACAAGGTCTTGCTAAAAATCAGACTTATGCTTGGCATCAATAGATATGGATGACAGGTAAAGGCATTGCCAGGCAAAAGGACAGCAGAGGGCATCTTGACAGAAGGTTCACAAAGTACCAAACATACCGCCGCCCAGGCTGAATGGCAGCTGCATGGATCCCGTGGGCCAATTACTTCTGGTTGGGAGCCCACTGCTTTATGTATTTGACACTAAGGGGACAATTACTCTAACCTCTTTCTGAAACGGGTTTTGCTAATTTGTTGGCTTCCATGGCTAAAGAACATGGTGAGAAAGGATGCCCAGAAGAATCCCCTGAAAGTTATTTGTAAGCCACAGCAGCTCCCCCAGGAGCTTATAATTTAAAGTGGGAGTGGCTTAACATGGAGAGAGCCCCTTCTTTGCCCTCTGCAGGAAGCTCTGGGGAGATAGGTTGGTTAGAAACAGTAAGTACCACTCTTTACACCACCAGGGCAGGGATATGCTTTGTGTCCCCTAAAGAGAAGGACTTAGTATATGACTGATTATTTCCTTTTTCTGCCAGGCGCCTTCAGGTACCAGAATATTCATTTGTAGTTGGAGCACAGCAAGGATGGAGGCTACCACCTGCTGATTTGGATTCTCTTTATTCCTGTGTGTTTCGTTTCTGTTCTGATTATTCTTCTACTGAAATCTAAAACACATAATTATTTAATGTAGTGAGGTGAAGCATCTAAAATCTTTTATAAGTTGAGTTTGTTTTGTTTTAATGACGTGTGTGTGTGTGTGTGTGTGTGTGTGTGTGTGTGTTAAATGTATGTGTATATGAGCGTGCTAGCTTGTATATGTGAATGCATGTGGAGGCCAGAGGTTGATATTGGATGTCTTTCTCTATTGCTTTCTGGCTTAATGTTTTTCTTAGTCTGCCATTCTCAGTGAAACTAGAGCTCTTTGTTCCAGCTAGGCTGGCCGGCCTCTGAACCCCAGAATCAGTCCGTTCCCATCCCTTCCCAGCTCTGTGATTACAGCTGTGCATCTCCAAGTCCAATTTTTATATGGGTCCTGGAAGTTTGAATTCACGGCCTCTTGCTTACACAGCAAGCACCTTACCCTCTGAGCTAGCTCCCTAGCCCTAAGTTTGTGGGTTCTTTTTTTGTTGTTGTTGTTTTGTTTTGTTTTTTTTTGTGGGGTTTGTGTGTGTGTGTGTGTGTGTGTGTGTGTGTGTGTGTGTGAGACAGCCTGCTGAGGTAAACATCATTATCATTCACTTTGGACAGAGAGGGAAGGTGAAACTCCAAGATGTGAAAGCTTTTCCGAGACCCAAATGTCACAGGATGTTCACTTTCTATGCGGTACAATCTTATTTCTAAAATAACTAAAAAAAATAAAAATACCTTTCATTATGGTAATATCTCCAGGTAAGAATCATTGCTGAACTAACAGTGGTGAACTTTATCTTAAAGTGTTGTATGAAAAAGCTAAAATATGTATAAACTTTAAAAATGACTCAGGCTACTAGGAAATTTTGCCAATAATTATATGTGATTATAAAATTTTAGGGCATTAGAGGAAGGCAAAGGATTTTCTTTGATGACTTTTCTTATTCTATCTTCTAAAGAAAGAAGTCCATGAAGAAGACAGAATTTAGATGAAGGTTTTGCTTCAAGGTCGGAGAATAGATTATTTGACCTATGGTAGATGAAAATGTTTCTGAAAACTCAGCCACAGTCAGACCTTCCTCAGTACTCGTTACAGCCCCGGCGATGACTTTGATTCTGTCTCTAAGGTCGTCGAGCTGGCCCCAGTCCTAATATTCCAGGCAGCCATGCTGTGCTCTATCCTACACTGAGGCTGTTCTCTGGGCAATAAGTCCATGAAAAGAGCACCTACAGCCCCAGAACACCGTGTTCATAGAACATAAGAGTCATGCTCATTATGAACTTCATTCCTCAGCCTTCTCTGGGGAACAAGGCTCTTCCCTCTTTCTATGTCTGACCCAGGGAAGTGGCTTCTTGTCCAGGAATGCCAGCTGGCTGTGGTACATTGTTGGTAAGAGGGGGAAGCCCTTACTATCAAAGCAGGGGTGGTCCTCAAATCCAAACATGATCAAAACACAGTTTATCAAGCAATATCACATGTTTACCACATTACTCTGATCATGTCTGCAGACTTCTGATTACAGCAAATGAGGAAGATTTGCACACATTTGTCCTTTTGTTTTTAAGGAGAGTGACCAAGTAAGGACTGACTATGGTAATATCACTAATGGCTGGTCCTACCTTGATGGCAGATTTCAAAACTAGGTTTGGAGAACAATGTTCCTCTTCTCAAGGGATTAGTACTTTACTCTGAGAAATTTCCTCAAAGGCTTTTTTGGGTCTTTGTCAATAATGGCTGTTCAGTTAGGACAGGAATGGATCACCTAAATTGTTTCTCGGTCTCTTGCCTGTTTCGTGATTTCTGAACACCAGATCTGATGAAGAAGAAGCTGTTCAGGAGGAACAGGGTCGTCTGTTGTGTGCTGAACAAGCTTTGATTGACTTCACCGAGATCTGAGATCAATGGACTAGCAGCTGGGCAGGAGGCACCATGCATGGGGAGCCTCGTTTTTAGGGTTCTTGTCTAGATCCTGTACTGTGTTTTCAGGATTCTTGATATCCCAAGAGGTGGTAGTGAGTTGGTTCTGAGCATTCATGTATTAAATATAATCAACACCACAAATTCCTAGGCACTATCAGCAGAGGCAACCCTATTTTACAAATAGCTCCTTGGCTATGTGCTCTAGAAGCACGGATGAGTCACAGGACCAGTCCAAGTTTCATCCATGACTTTATCTAACTTGCCTGCTGTGAGGAGGGCTCTTCCTTCAGACTTTCATCCAGGTCCACACCAACTCTGTTAAAAGAAAAACAAAAACAAAAAGAGCAGATAAGCATAAGTGCCCTTCTGCTGAGGAGATGAGACCTTGAGCATTCATCAAATCACCAGGTTACCTAAACACAAGGTAAATGTGAGCAAAGGTTTGGTGAGAAAACCATCCGGTTTCCTTAGAAATAGAAGCCCCAGTAGACTGACCACAGGGAGGCTGACCACAGGCAGGCTCGCAGCTGGGCTCAGCAGAGCAGGGGAAACTGAGCATCTACACCAGCTCATCACTGCTGGTTTTCAGTACAGGACCAGGGCCCTGAGAACTTGGGATAGGAGCCATCATGAGAAAGGCCTCTGTCGCCCCCAAACCAGGGCTACCCACACAGGATTTGCCAAGCAAGCTGTCTCAGAATCATGGGTCCCAAGCCTAGAGCTGGGTTCTCTAATGCAGAGAAGATCAGGCATTGTCCAGATTCATGTGGTTA
>NW_022196906.1:88623629-88668798 GCF_008632895.1 Mastomys coucha | reverse complement strand
GCTGGATTTTTAAGGAAATAATATAAAAGACAAATATGTAATGTTCTAAAGAGATTCTCTAGAAAAGGGGAAATCACAGAAATTCTGTAAAGCTAATAAATGCAACCAATAATACAAAATAATAACAACAATATCATCATCAACAAGAACATCATCATCATTCTCATCATCATCATCACAATGTTTTAATTAACTGTTCTGGCAAAGCTCTAAAATCACCTTCTGTGCTGTAAACTTTGCTTGCACACTTTGAGATTTCCTGTATCTGATAATGATTTTACATGAGGATGGAAAGAAAGAGGAGGGGATCTCCCCCAGCAAGACTGAAATTTTTGATGACCAGGAGGAAATAAAGCATGCTTGCTTACCCAGACTGCCTTGCTCCATGCAGCGCTGTCATGCTAATCTGCCAAATGCAAGATTCCTGATAAATTTTACTTCATGCGATTTCCATAAACAATGTACAGTGTACTGATCTCCCCCCGTGCCTCCTTACTGAATACATTTCGGCATTTCCATTTTGACAGGCATCAAAGAGAACTGAGTTTTCGTATTCCAGAATCGCTTCTGGCTCTGTGTATCTCATTCCTTGTGCCCACCCCTCCCAATACCCACAGGCCTTTGCTGCCAGTTGCCAAGGGATATGTCTACATTTCTTGCATCTTTTACACGAAGTTTCTATAAGCTTTTCCTACTCCAGGATGACCAGCAGGGACTTGTACACAAAGAGGTCACTGGGGCTCTTATAAATAAATGGATCCCACTCACTGTGCATGAAATACACGCTCTCTCTCCTCAGCTGCTCCTGGGTTGGATTCCCAGTTGCCCACAGCCATCCTATCAGAGGAGACTGAGGGCCAGTGGGGAGCGTAGTAGACAGCTCAATCTGTGTTTAAAACACATTCCTCTCCCAAATCTTACAGGAACACAGACTCTGGGAACACCATGCTGGGGATCTTCCCAGGGTTCCGGAAGAGCCCAAGCAAGCGAGGGGCCCTGATGATGGCATTTCCTCTCCCACGGAGTGAGCCCCTTAGGTTGGGGGTGAGCTGGGAGCATTGGAGGAAGCTGGTGAGTGGGCGGCAGCACTTAAGTCAAGCTCCAGGAGAGCGCTGCAGAGGCAGCCATTACCAGATCAGCCTCTGCTGCTCTCAAATGATCTCTTCAGTCATCCTCCAGGCATCTGGTTGCGGGTGAAGACCGAGCTAGAAGCCCTCAGAGCAATGAGCTGGTGACAGGACAACAGCCACAGTGAGAAAGATGGCCTGTTTGAAAGTCCTGAAAGTCAGGATGCCCTGCGCACAGGTAGCCCTCCCCCCTCGCCCCCCTTGAGCACCCAAAAGGAGCAGCTCTTTATTGTCTCAATCTGTGGCATTCAGGCTGGTGGGAGGGCTTCGAGTGGACTAACGTTTATTCTTCACAGTCGAGTAGAGAAAAGTTTTTCAATTATTTCATTTAAGAAGGAGAAAAGGGTACATGCGCGCACGTGTGTGTGTGTGTGTGTGTGTGTGTGTGTGTGTGTCGGGGAGGGGAGAAGGTGGGGGTGGAGCATGCTAGGAAGAAGCGTGGAAAATGTAAGAGGGAGAAAAGGAGAGGAAAGGGAGGACGGAAGGGATTAGAGTGGGGGGAGGAGTGAGAGAGCAGAAGGGAATTAAGGTAAGACCTCCCCACTTCCACACCCCTTTCCCCCAAGTCCGGTGCAGGCAGTGGCCACAGAGAGTGTGTGACCACAGGGATCCCATGTGTGGTGGTCCATGCTGTCCCATTTTCCTGGCACTAGGATGGCCCTCACTCTGGATGGGTAGAGCTCATGGAGGAAATTCCTTTGAGGCTCCATTTCAACAAGCAAAGGTCCAACCTGTCTCAGAGCTGCTGGGCACCCTGGTGGGCTGCAGATTGAACCGAGATCCCCAAGCATTAATTGCTGTATCACTTTGGGGCGTTTTTTTCTAGTGCTCTGCTTGAAACACGGGAGAGAAGAGAAATGACATTTCCTAAGAAACCCAGCTATTAAAAGGGGCAGCACTGAGGTTTTTCACCAAAATTTAAGCATTTCTCCCCAACAGCAATCAAAGCAGACACTTCTAATCCCAATTATTCAGGCAGCCAGATGGAACTGAGGAAGGATGGCAGCTGATTAAGGGCTTTGGCTTCCCGTGAGCAAAGCAGCTCAGAGGCCTGGGTGGAAACAAGACAAGGCCCCCACCCCATGTCAGACCATTTCCGGCAAGAGGAGATCTGTTTCTGGCTAGGTTGCTGATGGTCTTGGCCTACAGCAGAGTGGGTATCTGAAGTGACTTGAAGAAAGACAGGAGGCAGCACTTGAGAGCCACTTGCCTTTGGGCCAGCCTGAGTAAGTACTGGGGAGCAAATAGAAATGGCCCCATGTGTGTTTAGTTTGGAAGGTTTAATAAAAATAAAATTTAGGGAAAAAAATGGGGTAGTTAACTGTCATGAGGGGACAGCATAAGAAACAGCATCCATTTGAGACTTCAGCAATTCTCGATTCAAAAAAAAAAAAAAATTACCAAAATATATTGCTTGGCTTCTTGCCTTCTTAAACACAGGGTGCTGGGGTGTTCTCTTCTTAGCTAGAGGGCTCAGTATCGCCCTTGGTCCCATAAAACCTAATGCTTGCCACTTCATAATGATTTCTAAGAGGTGTGTGAACCTCTTTATGACCACATTAAATGTCCCCTAACTACTATTATTTTTTTTTTAAAATCTGCCAATTAGACTCTTGATTTCCTGACTGCAACTATAATGTGTTAGCATATTTTCTCTGTGTCACGTCCCCCACCACAACACCACTTTTTATTTAGTGGGACTAATAGCCTGATAATTAAGCTGGACACGTTTTTATTTTTAGGTTCATTATATAATAACAAATTGCAAACATCGTAGAAGGGTTCACAGAAACACTCAGTTCTTCTTACCTCGCCTCAGCTTAACCCCCTGATGTCTCTAAGGGTAGTTTTCTGTCTTTTTCTTGATTGTTGTATGTAATAGTAGATATTGACATGCATAGCACATTCACACAGCATCCCCAGGGCTATGCAAACATTCTGACTGCATCTATATCACTCACTGCTCTGTTTCAGGAAACAAGTCAGAGTGTGAAGGAAACATATTTTCGGGATAACCTTGCATCTACTCACTTTTATGCATTAAAGATCACGTACACTCTATGGGTTTGGGAGGGATTGTAGAAACAAGACACAACATCAACCCAGTGTGTGTGTACCCACATGTGTATACTGCAGATCCCCAAGTGAAATCAAGGGGTTTATGGGATGGAGCCCAACCTGTGTGCGTGATACTCAAGATCCTTTGACACTTCTTCCATCGGGTCAAGGTTTCCCTTCTGCCAATCTGACCTAATGCCTCATGTCTGTCCGTTAACTGGACTTCATTTCTAAGCCAGTAGCTGATACTGGCTCTGAGCTATAACAATGTCCTGCTTCTCTCATGCCTTTCTCATGACCCGACTTCTCCCCTCCCATCTCTAGGTTTATTGTTTGGGCCACACTGGCTGCCTCTGGGAGTCTGTGATATTCTACCTTCTTTCTCCAGCTTTCAGACTTTGCTCTTCTCTTTCCTTCTGCCGCTATGGCTCCCCTGCCACGAGGGCTTCATAAGTCTCAGATCCCTTCCTAAAAGTTTCTCCCTCCCTGAAAAACACTTCTCCTGGTATAGTTCCTGTGTATACCTGAGCTCACCTTGCTTTGTCTGTGGTGACCTTGGCTTACCCTCTGTTTACCTGTGTGGCAGCACTGAGGTGACACTACAGGACAAACTAGAGCTCTGTATTGTTTGCTAGCCCTTCCTGGAGCCCAGTGACTCCAGGGCCACTCTCAGCTGTTGATGTATCAGTAAAACCCAACTGTGAAGAGGGATGGTATGAAGCCATATTGCCTGGGCTCTGAAATATAGGTTTACCTCTCAGTATGCATGGTCTGGACCATGTACAGTGTCTCTATCCAGTTTCCTTATTAGTACAAAGGAAGTAATAATACAGTAGGACTTCATGAAGTGATTATAAAAAAAGTGTTTAGCTTAGAACCCAGTGCATAGAAGGCTCTAAATGTTATCAGCTGCAACTGGGTGGTGGTGGTGCACACCTTTAATCACAGCACTCTGGAGGCAGAAGCAGGCAGAGCTCTGTGAGTCCAAAGGCAGCCTGGTTTACAGAGTCGTTTCCAGGTCAGCCAAGGCTCCACAGAGAAACCTTGTATTATCAGATGATGTTGACATTAATTTTTATTATTATCAGCATTTCTTGTCAGAAGCGACAGGGTTCAGCCTTGCCATGCCTGTTGCTTACCTGTGTCTCAAGACAAACCCTCAGGTCCTGCACTGAGGCACCCCAGAATTTATATCAACAGCCACAGCCACACTGAGCCATAGGCCAGTGCACAACTGGACTAAAGGCTATCACGCCTGTGTACTTTTATCAGTTCGGATTTTTTTTTTTTTAAAAAAATACATATGATTTATTGATAGAGGGGAATGAGATATAGGGCAAAAGGAAGAATGGAGAAGAGCTGATCAGGATGAAAACAGCAAGGTGAAGTGGAAACATGCAGAAGAAAAAGAAAAGATGGCACGGTAAAGAAAATACATGTTCCGGAGGCAGGTAGAGCTAAAGCACAGGTAGCCGCAGAGAAAGGAGGCCAAGAGCAGATGTGCACACATCACAGAAGGCCAAAGAGTTATCTAAAAATGGAGAGACGAAGGAAGAGCCAGTAAAGGACTAAAGAGCAACTAAAGAGTATGGTTAAAATGTTCTATGACATTTTGCATTCTTGATGTACTTTTTAATTCTAAGTGAGCAGAGTGCTTCCACTATGGTATTCAAATGGAAATGAAAGTGAGCTCTGCACATATTCCCAGCTGTGCCCTCAAACATCTCACTCTGGGCTCCTCATTTACAGTGAGAGCATCCAGCTCCACTTTCAGAGCAAATGCATCTCTTGTGGACCATAATGCTCCTCCCTTCCCAGTGCGCCTCCATTCTTTGGTGAATTTTATTAGACATATTAAAATCTCTGGATGCTCTCATAACCAACCGTAGCCAAATGAATGCTTCAAAGTTGGAATTTTTCTTAGCAGGAAAGCAAGCGAAGTGACTCACAAAAGGTTCACTTTTCCCATTAAAGGCAAAAAATTCCTTTCCGATTCTTACGGTTTAGAACCTTTGGGGCGGTGAAATATTACTAGGACTTAGTTTCATTATGTGAATTCCAATGGTCTTAGGAACTCTTTTGATTCTTTTGAGCCCACTGCTGATGGGCTGAGAAGTAAAGGAGGAGAAACCATTTCGTCTCAGACCTGCATTTGATGGTACAGTGTTAGAAAGGAGTCTCAGTAAGAGAAGGGTGAGGGGATAGTGAATACATAAATACAGCTTGACAATGGAGCAGTGTGAGAGGGACCTGCTAATGCTTGGGGACTCTTACATGGGCTTTAGGGTACTAAATGGGGACTACAGTTTGGCACTGTACCTCACTGCTCCCCACATCCATTAATTAAATATCATTGGAGTGTGTGGATGATCAAAATTAGTCCAACTTAATAATAAAAATATTTTAACTTGATTTTGGGAGACATGAACGTAACTCGAAGTTAAATGCCAAAAGCAATTATGTATCTATATCTATATATGTATCTATATGTGCACACACATACATATAAACACATATTTTCCTTTTTAATTTCAGTATGACCCTGTAGTAAAGAGTTTGGGCCATGGGGTTTCAAATCTGATATCTCTCATTTATTGCATTTGCAATGTTGAAAGTTTTATTTATTCGTATGGTGTACATGTGTTTGTGTATTAGAGTGGTGATGAATGTACCACAGCATGCATGTAGAGGTCACAGGACAACTTTGTGGAGTTGTCTCTTTTCCAACCTAACATGGGTGCCTAGAATCAGATTCAGGCCACCAGGCTTGTGTGGCAAGTGCCTTCACCTACACACTCCTGGGTCCCTCAAACGCTTGTGTAACCTTTTTTAAACCTTAATTTTCTCAACTGTAAATGGCAATAAGCAGGGTCCATTTTATGGGCCATTACACTTGTTTTAGGTTGTTTTCTGCTGCTTCGGTAAACGCTATGGCCAAAAGCCATTTGGGGAGGAAAGGGTTTATTTGAGTGACACTTCTAGGGTAATCCCTCATTGAGGAAAGCCAGAGTTGGAACCCAGAGGGAACCTAGAGGAAGGCTGCTCACTGGCTTGGTCTCCATGACTTGCTCAGTCTTCTTTTTTATACAGGACCTCCTTCCTAGGGTTGGCACTGTCCATAGTGGGCCAACTCGTCCTACATAATCAAGACAGCTTCCAAACACATGGCCACAGGCCAGTTTGATCCAGATATTTCCTCAACTGGGGCTCCTCCTTTCCATTTGGCTCTTGCTTGTGTCAAGTTAACAATAAAAACTAAGTAGTTCAACAAGGAAGAAATAAGCAAATACATAAGGTGCACAGAATACTGGCTGCCAACCAAGAAACAGTTGCAGAATATTAGTTATGCTTTTCTTATTAGGGAGAAATTGATGTACTTTAAATCAATTGATGAATACGATTTAGGTTAAGACCAAGGATGGATTTTCTGTAAGTGGTAGATGCTAAGGTACAAAGGTCAATAATAGGATTTCTGCCATCACTGGCCCCAGATCTATAGGAGAAGAGAAGCTCCAGAGAGGAGGAACTACAGTACAGTGTGCCGTGAGGAGCATCACACATAGATGATGAGAACGTACCAATAAAGAGCCTGGCAGTGGGAGGCTGGGCAGGAACTAAGTCTGTTTCTTAGAAGAGCTGGATACTGAAAAGTGAAACTGAGGTTTATGGCAAAAGAAGAGGAGGTTGAGAGGGGACTTCGGGCACAGGGTGAGCAAAGCCACAGCAGCATTAAGAAAGTTGGAATGTGCCGAATAGCTAGACTGCAGGCAGGGCTGCTTTAAGACACTACAGAGTGCTGGGAGGCTGAATTATAGGGACTCTTTCTTGAATGATGTGTAAGAAAACATATTGGAAAGATCACCAGGGTTATGTGTTATGTTCACAAGACTCCTGGAAAGGCACGTCATTTACTGAACGGCTTCAAATGGTTTAACCAAGAATTCATTAGGATATAATTTAAGACAGGTGAAGAGGAGATACATTTCAGATATGTAGTCAAGCATGCTGGGATCCTGAAGGGACATTTGACAGACACATGTGGAGATGTCTTTGAATTTCTGCTTAGAGCACCTGGAAGGGTTGCTGCCCTCCCAGCCACATTAAAGAGGGCAAACATAGGTGAGAATCTCCCCAAAGTGACACCATATTGTAAAGGTGAAACTGAAGCTCAGGTTCATAAGGTCAGAGAATTTCTGCTCTAGTGGAACAATGGCAAGTCTCCACATTATCAACTCAGGAGAAATTAGCTCTCCACCTTCTGGTTTCTGCTCTTTGCTTGTCTGAAAGAGAAGTTCAGACCCACAGGTAAAACACAAGGAATAAGATAGCTAATAGTTTCTTCAAACACAAGGCCAGTAGATTAGAAATTTACATGGTATGGCAAGTTCAGCATTTGATGTCAGTTTGGACATCTAACTTAAGGACTACAGAGAAGCCATTATGAAAGAGGCTCAGAGGATTGATCATTAAGCAATCTTGGAGATAAGTAAATATTTTCTGGAAAGAGATGCAATGATTATGAAAAATTTTGGCCAGGACTGATACACATGACACAGGTCAGGACCCCATTATAGTATCCAAATAGTGTGGGCTTGGATTCATAGAAAGTCACAATTGCCATTCCCTGTAAAGCCAAGGGTGATAGGACAATGCTGCCACAGCATGACCCTTGGCCAGTCACTGGGTACAGGACATGGCATTTCTACTCAAAGAGGACAAATGTAGTGCTGAATGTGAAGCATCGGGAGATATGCAAATGAAGTTGAAGAAGCAAGGGAAGTTCCACATGTGACATGAACGATGATGCTTAGAGCAGAATTGCCTTCTTGGAATGGGCCGATCTATTGGGCCCCTCTAACCTAGGTTATACTTCCCAAACCTTGGGTCCTGTCCTATTATCAAACTGAACATGGCTGGATCAAGGGACTGTTGTGAATACTCCTGCCTTGCTGTCCTGCGCTGCCCACATAAATCTTTTGTCCCCCCCACCCCCAGAGATTATGGAACTGGGATGGATTCCATAAAACATTGTCAAGCTGAGAGGACTAAGAAGGTCAGATTTGTTATCCTCTGATGATAGATTCTACTGGAGACGGTTCACCACTGTTATCAAGAGGCATTTGTCATATTCAACATAATCCTGAAGACTTATTAACACTTATTTGTGTGACTCTACACAAGAAGCTGTTCAGTTTCTTTCTCAGCACAATGGGAGATGTGAATGGCAACTGTCCCAGATGGCTTTGTGGATGTGGCCTGTGAGAGGGGAGCCCAGCCAACGCCTGCTACTTAGAAAGTGCCTGGAAGGCAGAGTTATGCTTATGCCGATTGGTGACGGTCTTTGTATAATTGCTTTTCTGTTTTGAAATCTCTGACCTTACAGTTGTGTCTCACCGCTTCTCACCTGGTCCTAAGGCAGATTTTCTTTGTGACTTCGGATTCCAATGGAGGATTGTCGGCAATAGAGTTGGGGGGTATGATGACTGGGAAAAGAAGATGTGTTCTGTCTTCAGAGCTGAGCCATGTGGCAAGGGTTTAAACCCATCTGCCAACTTGGGAATACCGTTGAGAGATGTATGAGATGCTAAAAATATTATGGTCTTTGAAGAGTAAACTTCAATAAACAAGTGCACATCACAGACACAAAAACATCCTGTGCTTCATGTTTAGCAAAACTTCCTTTAAGTTCAGAGTGTTTAGTTCTGCCAAGAGGTAAGCTAATTTCAAACTACAGATAAGATCAGTTAGAAACCGGATTAAGAATGATTATGCAGACTAATTTATTTTGACCTAAGCCACAAGTGCACTGACACCCTTCGGTGGGAAGACAGATGTAATAGCTTAGCAAGGCAGCTGGCCTTTCTTTCCTCAGGCTTCTCTGTGGGTGCCCTGCCTGAGCAATTAGGGATTTATCAGAGCCAAATGCACATCCTCAGAAAAACCACCCTTTCAAGTGGATTAGCTTGTTTAAATTCTAGTGTGTTACCAGGTGGGGTGTCTTCTCAAAGTCAGGCTGAACATGTTCTATGGGAAAAAGACATTTTATTACTGAATATAAAGTAGTCATAGGAGCATGCTTTATGAGTTGGTATGAAACCGAAAGTGGTTGAAAATAAATCCTAGACTATTGGGTGTTTTGCGGGGCAAGTGGAAATCCTAATGTCTGAAAACCAAGAAACTGCCTCCCAGTCAAACAGATAGGAATAGAAGACAATTTGAAAGGGCATCTTTCTTCCACTTCAAGCCACTCCTAGCCATAGAGAACAGCAGAGAGAACTGTGGTCTAATCGTGTCTTTCCAGCAATACCATGCTTGGGGCATGCTGTGGGTCTGGCGGGAGAGCTAAGAGCATCTCATCTTGGGTGCATCCCAGCTGCCATGAAAGCCCCCGAGGGAGCTAGAATAGCTCTTGCAGTGCGAAGACTGTATCTTCTTAAAAACCACCCACAGAAATCCAGTGGACTTTGACAAAGGGGATCACTTAAATGAAACAAGCACTTAGAGAGTATTAAGGGTCTCCTAAGCATATCTAAGGAAAGTTCATACAATTAAAGCTGACGACAATCAGGATCCTTTTGTCTGGTGATATCCTAGAAGAATTCCATAGGTAAGCGACAATGCTTTCAAGACTGGTGGGTGTTTAAGTATAACATACACCCGTGAAAGTTTACATCATCCCATACAAAGAGTAAAATTCTAGTACTTTGCCTGGCACCCTCCACCCCACATCAGTGTCCCATTAATGGGACAGGTTTTGAGAATGTAGTTTCTTCAGATCCCAGCCATCTGTACGTACTAATGTCTAACCTTCCTTAGCACAGCAGCAGGTTTTCTGTGTCTCTTTGGAAGTTAGGCTTAAAGAGGCAAGGGCTTTTGCTGAGGTAATCCTTGGGCTTGTGCTCAAAGTACAAGTGATTGAGTGACTGAGTCAGAAGAACGTGAGAACAAAATCTCAAGGTCACCACAGTTATTGGGAGATGTTCCCACAGAGCACTGGAGTAACAGAGGCAAAAGATGCAAAATGAAGCCCGAGCACAACATTGCGATAGCTCATACTAACCCACAAAGTCTCAACTAGGCAATACCATACCCTATGTGACGTATACGGATCTGGGGAAGAAAATCTGAAGTTATCCTGATGCCATTTATTTTAGTAATTAAAAACAACAAAAAGAAGGGTTTTATAAGTCATCTCTCTAAGTTCGCCGTTACAGAGCACTTGCAAGTGGGCTCTATGGTAATTTTGTGCCAGGATGTCTGTAGTTGCTAGCCATCCATCACCAGCATCCTGCAGATGCTACAGCATTGGGAACCATGTGGACCTAAAACAAAAAATAGCCAAAGAAGATTGTTTCACCAACACTAATAAATCATGGAAAGTGAAATTAAAATGGCTTCGGGATGAATAATGGCTGCCAAAACCGGTATTTAAGCCCATAATTAGAAGTAGATTGTGATCCATAATCTCAGCAAGGAAAAGCTGCAATTTTATTTTCCTTTGAGTTGGTTAACACTTTATAAGACCACATGGTGTTATGAATAATTAACACTCAGATTTATGATATATATATACACACGCACACATATACATCATAAATATTTGTTTTTTCTTTAAATGAAAAAGCTTTTTCCTTAGCCCCAGAAGAGCTGTTGGAAGTAGTTTTAATATACAGCCTTACTTTTGCTTAGAGTGAATAAATATCTTAATTTACAAAGGAAATTGACAGGAAGAGATAATGGGTAAGTTAGGAAGCTGCTACTGCCATGACTCATCAAAAGAGAAGAAAATAATTTTCATGTCTTGCTGAGCAGTATTAAAATAAATCAACAGAAAAACATAAATTAATAGCAAAATAATATTTTTCTCTGGTTCAAAGCAACTGCTGTTAAGCGTGATGTCAGTGTGCATTCTCACTGGCTTGACCTTGCCGGCATGAAATTGCATATTCAGACTCCAAACACTGAGTGAGGAATGCATGCTTGGTGCTAGAATAACATTGAAGAATGCACTTTGGTATTAGAATCAATGGTTTAAAGTCAGGAACGTGAGTCAAGAACTGATGAAAATGTTATTAGGAAGTCAGGTTAGAATAGATGAGAGAAGAGAAGATGAAGGGAGGGTAAGGAGATTCTTGCTGTAATACAGGGTCTCACATTATCACCGTGATCACAGAAGATGCACAGCATGGGAGCAGGATCAGCATCGATTTGGCAGGAGATGAAATAGTGAGAGGTAAGTGGATGCTCATGGCTAAGGCTCTGTTCAGGCTTTCTCAGTCCAACACTAGAGAAGATCATGAGGACAACTTAAGCAGCTGGCGCATGTGAAGTGATGTTGTAACTGACACGCTATGTACATCCTGAAGGTAAGTACCCATGTGAGCCCAGGTTAGCTCTTCTTTCCTCTACTTATCCATCCGTGGGATATTGGTGGGAAATAGATCATGACGCCGGTTATTTAAGCTGGCTATTTTCGGGAACATGAAAAATTTGCTAGTATATTTTTAAAGTAATTTTGCTGGTTTTCATTAAACCTAAGATAACATCAGTTCCAAGGCATGCTATTACTTTATGTACTTCCAAGAAAAAAATTTACTGCTGATTATATTTGGTACGCCATTAATTGTATTGACCTCTACCTCACAAATGTTAAGATGTGGAAATGTGAGTTTGGGAATCTGTGCCATTAACTTATAAAATATTCAAAACCAAGGGTTTGTCAGTAATGCTTCCTTGTCAGTATTCTAGCCTGTTCATTTTATGTATGGTTAGTATATTCAGAGGTCATTGAGGGGAAAAGTCAAAAGACATACTTTGAAATTTTTATCAAACTCTTCAGTGCATGCTTATAGATCAAAGTAGTTCATTCTTTTTCTTAATCTTATTGGAGACAACTTTCAAGTCACTTGGTAATTAAGCCAGTCTTGGAATGAGATACCCATGGGGTCATGCGGGTGCCCTAGAGAAGGGTGCCTTCCTGTGCATCCCTGGGGTCCTGCTAGCTTACTGTGCTGTGACCTTGGGGAAATTCACTCCCTCATTTGCATATTCTCACATCTTCTGGTACATCCTAGGAAACCATTCTCACTTCTCATCATCTCCTTTGTACCCATTCTTAGGCTCTGCTCCTTACCAATGTAGACAGCGTCAACTGAGTTCTTGTATCCTTTGTCCTTTGATCTTAGAATGGTTTGGCCAATAGCCAGCACTGTTAGGACCCTGGAGCAGGACAGGGTGGGGCAACCGTGGAGATAAAGATCTAGGGTTTATGTCAGGCTCCTTTCTGTCTGGATCACCACTGTTGCTGCCAAACCTCAATTAAGTAGATCAAAAGAGACAATAAAGATCAGGTATATATATTAATGAAATGGAAATGAAAGGAACAATACAAAAAATATAAAAAAAAATCAATGAGATAAAAGGTTGACTATTTGAAGAGAGAAACAAGATTGATAAACTTTTAACCAAAATAGCAGGCAGGGTGTGTGTGTGTGGGGGGGAGACAGAGACACAGAGAGAGAGACAGACACACACACAAACATACACACAGACAGACAGACAGACAGACAGACAGAGGAGTCACATTAATAAGTTAGAAATGAAAGTTGAGACATTGTAAATGAGACCAGTGACCTTCAGATCATTAAGCATACATTTAAAACTTGTATTCCAATACAATGACAAATCTAGAACTGGATAAATTTCCAGACACATATGAGTTACCAAACTTAAACCTAGGGGATAGAAACAATTTAAGAGGACTACAGCAAACAGTCAAAGTCATAAGGAAAAGTCTCCCAACTAAAAAGACTGCCCACAACCAGGTAGATTCACTGCTGAGTTCTCCCAGTCTGTCAGATAAACATTAACTCCACAGCTCCTCAGACCATTCCATAGAATCATTTGGTAACAAAGAAAGAAGTGTTACCAATCTCATCTTACAAAGCCATTATTAACTTGATTTCAAAACTAGATAAACAGTTTAAAAAGTTGAAAATTGTAAGCCAAGCTCATGATCATCATAGTCACCAACATTCTAAACAATACACTTGAAAACTGACTTTAACAATACTTGTAAGAGGGGTATGCAGGGGTGGCTCAGCTGTTAAGAGCACTGATTGCTCTTCCAGAGGATATACATTCAGTACTTAGCATCAACAGGTTTGCTTACAACTGTCTGGTAACTCCTAGGGCATCTGACACACTCATCTGGCCTCAGTCAAATGAGGCACACAAGAGGTACTACAAGCATATGCATGCAAAAATCCATATGCATAAAATAAAATTTAAAAAATATACAAAATTCATGTACCATTATTAAATTGGTTTGTTGTCAGGGATACAAGGATGCTTCTACATATGTAGATGAATAAGTATAATGTGCCACGTAAATATAAGAACAGAAATTCCATGGTCATATAAATAGTTGTAATAAAGTGGTTTTCTTTGGTGATGTCCAGAATCCCTTCATGATAGAAACCCTGAAGAAGCTAGGAAGGAGGGCCAGAGAGTCTGCTCTGTGGTTAAGAGTACTTGTTGCTCTTACAGAAGACCTAGTCTGAGTTGCAAGTACCACATGTTGACTCACAGCCATTCATAACTCTAACTTCAGGGCATCTAATACCATCTTCTGACCCTTCCCAGGCGCCCATGGGACATATACACATACAATGCAGGAAAAATACTCATTCACATAAAATAAATAATCTAAATTTCTTTTTAGAAGAAACTAAGAAGAACATACCTCATCATAGTCCAGCCTGTATAAGCCAACGCAATAGCACCAATACACTAAATTAGGCAATGGAGAACTCATTTCCTCAGAATTCAGAAATGAGATGAAGACGCTCATTTTTTTTTCTCCACTCTTACTCAACATAGTCCTTGAAGTTTTAGCTAGGGCAATGAGACAAGACAAGGAAAGAACAGGGATAAACGTAGAATGGAGCAGTCTCATCATCCCAGTCTTAGTTAGTCTGATCCTGTGTATAGGAAACACTAAAGACTCACCCAGAAACCTGTCAGAAATGAGTAGCCCTTTCAGCAAAGTAATAGGACGCAAAATCAATACACAAAATCAGTAGCTTTCCTGTCTAACAAAAACAAACATACCAAGGGAAAAAATCAGAGAAACAACCCCGCTTAAAATAAGCAAAACACTTAGGAATGAATCTAACCAAGGAAGTGAGGGATTTCCACAGCAAAGCTTTTACAACGCTGATGAAAGAAACTGAGCCGGACATCAGAGAGCTGAGGAGATTTCTCAGAGGGTAAAGGCGCTTTCTGCTCGGGCATGACCACCCGAGCCCTATTCCCAGGACCAGAACTCACATAAAGGAAAGGAAAGAAAGCCAGGCCACAGAATGGTCCTCTGACCTCTGCACAGAAATAATAAATACATGTGCTTTTGTTGTTTTTAAACAATAGGCCGACCTGAAATACTCACGGATTGGCAGAGTCAACAGGAGGAAAATGGCTGTATTATCTAAAGCAATCGACAGATTCAACACAATTCCTATGGAAATTATAGTGACATTCCTCACAGAATTAGGGAAACAGTTCTAAAATGTATATGGAAGCACAAAGGACACTGCATAGAGCAATCCTGAACAAAAGGAACAGTGTTGGAATCATCCCAATGCTGGGTCCATGCTGGAGGACAGAGCACAGTAACAGAAGCAGCATGGTCCTAACACAAGAACAGACGCACTAATCAGTGGCATAGAATAGAGGACTCAAAATCGAACTCACACAGCAACAAACGCTTGATACTTAATAAAGGTTCCGAAAACCATACAGTGGAGAAAAGACAGCCGTCTTAAACAAATGGTGTTGGGGAAACTAATTGGAACAATGAAGCTGGATTTCCATATTTGGACCTGAACTGAAAAAAATGAAAAAAGAAAATTGAAATGGATCAAAGGTCTTATTGTAAGAATGGAAACTGGAGACTGTCGGAGATACTTACATCTACATAGGCAAGAGCGGGGACTTTCTGCAAAGGACTCCAATAGCTCAAGAAGGAATCACAAGTGGAGTTACATGAAACTAAAAAGAAGGAAGTGAGGGAAGAGACATTCTACAGAATGAAAGTACATCCTTGCTAGCTGCATGATCACCAGAGGATTAACATTTATAGTACATAAAGAACACAAAAGCTAAATATCAAAAAAGACCAAAGAATTCACTTAATAAGTAGACTAATGATTGAGTGGTTCTCCAAGCCAGATGAAGCACATATGGTCAGTAAACAAATGGGAAACCAAAAGCTCAATATCCTTGGGCATCAGCAAAACACAAAAGTAAACTACACTGAGATCCCATGTAGTGACTGTCCTGGTTTGCTCTCCATTGCTGTGATAAAACACTGACCCAAACCAAATTGGGATGGAAAGTGACTCACAGACATGTCCACAGGATTGAGGCAATTCCTCAACTAAGGTTTCCTCTTCCCAAGAGTATGAAGGTGGCAATCAAGATTAGTCACCTCTGGTGGAAGGGTGGAATGGACCCCCCCATAGTACACTGGCAAAGTCATTCCTATACTCCTTTGTTGGAGACACCCCACATTAGGCTCGAGATGCTTAGGACCCTTGATGACAAGGAGGAAAACCCTGTCCGGGAATACTATGTTTCAGAACTCGAGGCAATGGCCTCTTGTGGGCCCCAGTATGAGTACTGAGAGGTCCCAAGGCCTGCTTCTTTGGCACAAGCAATGGTCACTCGCTTGAGGTGGAAATGAAAGTAACCTAGAGCCACAGCCATAGATGAGAAATTCTGTAGCTGTTCCCCCAGTCTTAGTCTCAATTCTGACTATAGAATTGAGGATGGAATAATATGTAGATATTTCCCAGAAAATTAGCAATGGGTTCCTTGGGTTTAGGGATTCCTTGGCTGCCCCCTAGGAATTCTTTATACAGGTTAGGTGAGGATGGTTTTGTAGACAGGCAGATAGGGTCCAAAAATTATAAAGACTGCAGGGTCAGCAGTATGACCTCCTGTTTGCCCTTTTATGAAACCGTATTGTCTCACACATGTCTGAAAGACTTTGTAACCACAATACTGCTGCTCCAACCTCGCTAGAGACTGGTGGTCAGAAGATACAAAAAATTGTGCTTGCTATAAAAGTTTTGTGTCTGAGATTGTATAGTTTCCTTTTTTTTCTGTTCTAAATCTATACTACTCTGTGTCACAAGAAAATGTTGGCACAGGAAAATAGAGAAGCCTTTACCCCACCCCAAACCCCATGAATTTTGTAGCCTAATTTCTTTGTATGATTTCAATAAGAGGCTGGGGCTGAGTCAAGTCTAGGTGAGCACCCTGACTCCCTAGTTCAAGGCTCACATGCCAATACACAAGTCTGTCAGCATTTTATCTCAATTGAGTGTTTTCTTATTTGCCAACCAGGTATCCCTAGTCCTTGACGACCCTCGACTCTTTTCAAGGCTGGACTCCAGCACTCCTTCACAGGCTAAACACACGTGAGCACATGCATGTGTATGTGCATACACATATACACACATTAATAATAATTAATAAAACAAGTAGGTTAAAATTTTAGTAAAAGAAATGAAAACAAATGTTGGTGAGGACATGGGAGTCGGATGGGAATGTAGTGTAGTCCAGCCATTTTGGTAAACAATGGGGTTTCTCCAAAAATGAAAACTAGAACCATCACATGACCTAGCTATACCACTTTCTGGTAAACAACCTTTAAGGAAGTACATACCACAGGCACTTATCTGCACGGGTTTTTGTTTGTCTGTTTTTTGGTTTGTTTTTGCACTATTCACAATAGCTGAGCTATAGCATAGCCAGTGTGCCTGCCAACACAGAAAGGCAATGTGATATAAATACAAAATGACACTTTGTATCATCATGAAGAAGAATGAAATTTTGTTGTTTCTTGGAAAACAGATGCAATTGGAGATTATAGGAACCAAATAAGAAAGATTCAGAAAGACAAACATTGCACATTTTCTCTCCTTTGTGAATGTTTGGGTTTCCACAGATGCACATGCATACATAGCACACGTGCAAATATCTAGGGGAGGGATGCGGACTGGAAGAAGGGGCAGGTGGGAGGGCATGAAGAAAGAATATAGTTAATTCCATGATATATTTGAATGAAATGTCTTCATAAAGCATATAAAACAGCTGTTTGATGCTGTTCAGTGGAACATGCCACTATAATTTTTTAAAAATCCTGTGAATTTTCAACATACTTCAGATCAACTTCTAGAGATGAAATCATTGTGTCATTATTTTCACCAGTTCAATGACTTTCTCGTTTAGAGAGGGTCTACCAAGCTCCTCACGGAGGACTGTTGCAAGATTGGTTGAGTTGATGTCTTATCAGCTTAGTTTTATGTTAAATAATAATTTCTAGCCAGGCAGTGGTGGCGCATGCCTTTAATCCCAGCACTTGGGAGGCAGAGGAGGCAGATTTCTGGGTTTGAGGCCAGCCTGGTCTACAGAGTGAGTTCCAGGACAGCCAGGGCTACACAGAGAAGCCCTGTCTTGAAAAAAAAAAAAGGAATAATTTCTATGAAGTTATGAACGAATATACTAACCATATACTTTAATTCTTATTCCTCTGCCCACTGTAGTTAATTTTAGTTCCATTTCCTTTGAGTAGTTCTATTTGTAATTATTAATATTCTATGGCTTTTAAAAATCCTTCCTATTAATCTTCCAGACTACAAAAAGAAATTTTAGCTATTAAAGCCCAGTGCTGTTTTTGCTTTATAATTACCACATAGGTCTCCTGAACTCTTTTGAAATGTAAGATATACACTAAAATTGGAGTGATCTGGGTTATCTTACATCTTGAAAAATTTGTCACCATCCTAAGGATTATTTCATTATTACCCATTATTTTCATTATTCTCTTAGCAATTTCATAAAAGACCAAATTATTACAAAACCACAAAGGGAGGATACAATAACGAAGTGAGTTGTCTCTATTTTACCATTCTCTGGCTTTATTTTTATGTTGCCCAAAGTATTTTATCACCTGTCAGAAGGTACAAAAGGAGACAGGAAATACTCTTTGCTGACTGTGTTTAGCTTCCTTTGAACACAATTGAAAATTCAGAATACTTCATTCCTTATTTATTATGGCAAAAAGAATACAATTTACAAAGTCATATCATTCAGGATTATTAGGGAAAAAGTAAGACAACAAAGGCAAAGATGCAGCCAGCATCCCCACTGTGAGGATGGTGGTCCAGAGGACTGTGCAGGAGTCACATCATTTCAGATCATTCTTTTGCAGGTGATGGCCTCCAAGGTGCATTTTAAACCCAAGAATCTCAGAGTACACAATATAATTCTAAAGCAAAACTGAAATGTGGCCTTCTTGTCTGACTAGTCATTTCTCAGGAAGAACTTATTATATAATAAATACTATGAAGCAAGGATCTAGGCCATCCCATACTCACAAAAGGCCACGCCTACTCTTCTTTCATTTTTATGTTGTTTTTTTTAGTTCAAATCTTTTGATGTGATTTGTAAATGGATAAATGTTGAATTAGACTCAATGATTAATTATACATCTAAAATTGAAAATGTTTTGGACTCTAGAACTAATGAGATAGCCTATTCTTTTTTCTTCAACAAAGCTATGACTTATCTAAAATTCCATAAATATTATTTAAATTTCTCATCCTAATGATACAAGTGTGTAAAGAACACTCAAAAATAAGGAGCAGCTAAAATTTCTTAATGGTGTATTTCAAATCTAGAATAAGTATTTGCAAAAGGAAAGTGTCCCAGGTTCATACATGATAATGATAATAAGTTGATTGATCTCTGGGATATTCTTCATTTCAGAACTACAGGGCATCTAACTATCATCAAAACACAATACAAAGTACATTTGATATGTTTACCTTTTTTTTTTTTTTTTTTGGTTTTTCGAGACAGGGTTTTTCTGTGTAGGCTGGCCTCAAACTCAGAAATCTGCCTGCCTCTGCCTCCCAAGTGCTGGGATTAAAGGCATGTGCCACCACTGCCCGGCCTATGTTTACCTTCTTGTTTAAAGTTTGAAGAAACTTGATTTTCACCTCTGAAAATTACTCACAAAAGTTCTTCAAATATAAACATAAACATGCATTGGAACTAAATGGCAACTTTTTCATTACACTGAAGTTAAAAGTTAGCGTAGAACTTGAACTCATAGCATAGCCGAGAACATTCTTGGATCTAGTGTGCTGCCCTGTAGACAAAGCTGCCACAAACACTCTCTATTTCAGCATGCATCCTGTAGACAGATGAGCGCCGGATGCCTTGGGTGGTTTTGGAACCAGGGTCACTTCCATCTGAGTTGTGGCCCAATGCCTTTTAGTTGTGTGCTAGTGGACAGAAGCCGCGGGTTACAGGAATCCTACCTTCAGTGTCTAGAGAGTGACAGAGCCTGGTCTGCAGAGACAGTCTCGTGCACCCCGCTGCAGCTTCAGCAACACGCGGTGGCCAGAGAGCTATAGGCACTCACTGAGTTTGCTTTTCCCTTTGCCCTTCAGCAGCGGTGGAGCTTGGGTGAGGGATTACTAGACTGTGACTAGTGGACATGTGTAGACCTGGCTTCAGGTCAGAGGATAAGCCATCACAGGCAAAAGTGTGTGTAGACGTGAAAGGCATATGATAAAGTAAGTGAAAGAAATCTTAGTGGGAAATATGGACAGTAATGGTACATGGATAAAATGGTCAGATCCAAGTTTTGCTTTACATTTGTGTGTGTGTGTGTGTGTGTGTGTGTGTGTGGTGTTTGCATGTGTTTAGTTTTGAGATAGGGTCTCACTCTGTAGCTTGGGCTAAACTGGAATTCACTATGTTGCACCAAGCAAGCCTTGAATTCTTAAGTGATCATCAGAATCTGGCCTTCCTAGTGCTGGGATTACAGACATCAGCCCTCAAGCCTGGCTGATGGACTTTCTGAAGAATGAGCACAAACTGACAGAGATCAGACAAGCACTCCTATTTGGGATGTTTGGTGCCTTCAATATATATTTTTTTTTTTTGAAAACTTAGGCTTTTTTGAAAGACACAAGTTATCTGATGAATTCTTGGATTTCCTCTGCTGACAACTTCATTACCTAAAGAAAACTGAATGCCACAGTAGGGAATGCTATTCTGCTCTCTGTGCTGCACAAAAACACAGATCAGCGATGACAAAGAAGGGATGGCTACCTTAGGGGACATTCCTGTCACCTTGGACTTTACAGATGAGGAGAGAAAGTGCTAAGCTCACTCAGGTCCACCTTCTGGATCGCAGTAAGGCATACCTTATAACAGTCAGGAAAAACACAGAAAAACTGTCCAGTAGGCATAAGGCCTTTCTGGACCTCTCTTGGAGAAGGGTTAGGCAATATGTAAAAGTCATACAGTGACATAAGAAAAAAAAGTCTAGCCCTGGGAATTCTAACATGAAATGTTTCCAACTGGAGTTTAAACTAAAACCCAAGCTAGAGGTCTTAGCATGCTCACTGCAAATTCCCACCCATTGTCCCCAGCTAGGCAGAAATGACTGAGCTTGCTCTGACTTCCCTCCGTGAGGGCAGAGCCCATTTCTCCCACTCTAGAATGAGCTCTGTACTTTTCTGGCACCAGGTCATAAAATCAAGTATTTCTTGTCTGGCCATCCTCTGTTGGATGTCCACTGCTACTTGTAATAATCTTTTGGAGTAAGACACATTACTCATAGTCTGGTCATACATACTTTCTTACTAACTCTTATTGATACCAAAGAAAGATGGAAAGAGAAGCTTTGATTTACCACACTCATAGTGTGTGTTTCTATAACAAATGTCTACAACTTAAATGATGTATTAGAAGTAGACTTATTTTACACAGGTCTAGAGTCTCGCATGCAGGGTCAAGGTAGTAACAGGCTGTTGGGAGAGGGCTGCTCTCTGGTGCTAGAAGGCGCCTCCTCTGACGGATGCAGCACATCCTTCAGAGGATACAGATGTTGCGACAAAAGAACAGAAGGATTGATTTACTCTCCAAAGCCTTTTTATAATTAAATGACAGATCTATTCAGGAGGTTGAAGCTTTTGTGACTTTTATCACCTTCCAAAAGTCCCATCATTCCATATCCTTGCACTGGGATTAAATCTCAATGTGAATTTGAGAGGGGTCACAAGCACACAGCATAGTTATCACCTTCTAGGCATGGAGAAATACCAACGTGTTTTGAAAAGGATTCATAAATGTTGCTCCACACAACAAAGCCCCACAAGTGATAGACTCTTGAGTAGATGGATCCGACACCAATGTGTGCCATGGGGAAAACAGCACATGGTGTGATTCAAAGAACCATACATTTAGGTCACCTTTGAACCATATAATCACTGGTGACACACTTGTAGGCCTTTCCTGAAAAGCAAGTGCAACTTCTCGTCTTCCAGATGCACAGGGATTCTTAAAGCAGCTCTTCAATTGTTTGTTTGTTTGTTTTTGGATAGGGTCTCTCTACATAACCCTGGCTTTCCTGGAACTTACTCTGTAGACCAGGCTGGCCAAGAACTCACAGAAATCCACCTGTCTCTGGCTCCAAAGTGCTAGGATTAAAGGTATGCACTACCACATCTTGCTACCTCTTCACTCTTAACTACAGCCCATGGATTCTATCTCAGAGAATGGTAAATTGAGACTGAGAATGGCTTTTATAGCTAGAGAGTGTAAAGCCACATTCTGGATACTGCTTAAGCTTGTTTTTCCATTGCAAAATGGTGGTCAGAACAAGCAAGAAGTTTGCTGATTTAAGGTCAAGGTCAATGGAAGCAGAAGGCTTCTTGAACTTGTCATGTAACTTGTCACCAGTGGGTCTTATTAGAATAAATATTCTGGACCAGTAGATATATTAGTCAGTATGGGCTGTCACAACAAAAGGCCATAGCATATAAGATGGCTTAAGTAACAGAAAGCTGCTATCAGAATTCTAGGGTCTAGGCAGTCCAAGATGAAGAAGATGGCCAATTCAGTTCCTGGTGAGACTTACCAGCTGCTCTGTGTGTGTGTGTGTGTGTGTGTGTGTGTGTGTGTGTGTGTGTGTATGTTTGTGTATGTATGTGTGTGTATGAGCTCACATGCTCTTTCCTTCATACTTATTTCCAGATACCTAGAGTTCTAAGATATCTCATGAGAATATTAATCCTATCGTATCAGAATGGCATCCTTATCTCCCCTTTTAACACCCATTCCCTGCTCATAGGCCCTCTCTACAAACACATCAGGATCAAAGCTCCAACATGTGAACTGTGCATAGAAAAGAGAGGAACTTTAGTAGTAGTTGTTGGCGAGTTCCAGAATCTGTGTTTTAGGTCATGTGTATGCCTCTGGCCTATGATTGGGTTATCAGGGAACTGACATTAAAGACCCAGTTTCTATATTAAGGCAGAGGAATACTATGCAATGAGAAGGACAACATATCCGTGAGTCCTGTTCAGGAACAATATTGATGACAGTAACAATTCTCTGACATATGGACATGTAAGGTTTAGTGAGGATAGGAGTAGAGGATGAGGGGAACAAGGCACGTTTGTATATTTAACCCAAACGAAAGTATGAAAGCGCTGTATGGAAGCTTGCTATCATACAAGCTAATTAAAAATAGAATTGAAAAAGAATTTGAAGGGGATACCTTGAATGTGTGGTTAACACTGCTCTCAGAAGCTGTCGGTTATTAAAAAAAAATCCCAGTGCCAGGTGTGGGATCCCTCTTTATGAGTTATTGGTTAGGGAGGCCATACAGGCTCCCCAGATAATACAGGCTACTGTAATTGTTCTTGGTTGCTCCAAAGAACTAGATGTTAAGACCCCATTCTAGAAGACATCACATACTTGGGTTTGGGACATAGAGAAATAAGCTTGAATTGAGTTGGAAGTTCTTTTTCAGCTGGCTGGCTTTTCTAGTGGCATGCAGACTGCTGGGAGAGAAAAGCTATCAACAGCCTTAGCCAGCTATAAACACCAGGGAGCTCCACTACCAACCTGCCAGTCAGAATGTGACCACTGGTGACAGTGGTGACTGTTGTTGAGCTCCTTTTGGATTGGATTTTAGGTTCACTCTACAGGCGGGGATTTATACCTGGTTAAACAAACCTATGGAATAGTTCATGGCTGGATGCTCCGAGATGCTAGAGCAGTGGTTCTCAACCTGTGGGTCATGACCCATTTGGGGGTTGCATATCAAATATCCTACATGTCAGATGTTTACATTTTGATTTGTAACAGAAGAAAAATTACAGATATGAAGTAGCAGTGAAATAATTTTATGAGAAAAATATGAGGAACTGTATTAGAGGGTTGCAGCATTAGGAAGGTTGAGAACCACTCCTCTAGAGAAGCCTACTATTACTTTGCCAAACGCACATATCAAACTACCTTTTAAATATTTGTTCTCCATAGATTGGTGCTGCTCTCAATATTGGTCAGAGATGCTTCTGGTCTCAGTGGGCAGTGGTTAGTGTAAAGGTTTGTAAGTGGTCAAAATGCTAAGAATAAGTGACCATGGAGTACTCAGCTTTAAGCCAGACATCTCCCTCCAAGGATCAGAGACCACTGTGGAAGAGGTGAGAAGAAATGGGAGGCAGGGCCTGGGGAAGGAAGGGTATGAAGTGCTGTTGATTTGGACATGACAGTCACTGCATTCATGAACTCACCTGTCCAAGCCTAGACTCATCAGCATTTCATCATGGATGGGGGAGGGGCTCACATGGCTCCCTCCCTCCTTGAGGAGCTATAGGGAGTTAATGACTGCTGGGTATCACTCAGTGGTTTAGATACTGCTAAGAAGGCCTTACTCAAGTAAATACAAACCCCACCCCTCCCCCAAACATGTTCATGCAGGGGACCCTAATCAATTACAGTGGGATGGACAGACACACACACACACACACACACACACACACACACACACACACACACACAGGAAAAAGACACGGAAGTGAGTGGGAATTTCTTGGGAAATAAAGGGTTCAGAGGTTGTGGGAGAGAGATGAGAGAGGAAAGGAAGGGAGATCTGATCAAAGTATGTTATCCATGTACAAAGCTGTGAGCAAAGAGTTCCTGTTTTAAAGTAAGCACCACATACAATGGCAGCCTGTTCTTTAAGAAGTGACCTCGTTGCCATTACTTGGAACGTTCCGTTCAGATATTTGGGTCTTTTCTGAGCCATGTGATACCCTCTAGATCAAATGTTCTGTGCTTCTTTATCAGAAGGTCAGGCCCTCAGGCCCTGTTCTCTGGAACATTATTAAAAGTTTAGGGGTTAATACCAATGGACAAGACACCAGTACCACAGAGGAGAATAATGTTAGCACATATACAGGAGAGAAAAACCGCACCTAAATCCCCAAAGTGGTACTTTCAATAGTTCTACAAAGAGAAGTACAGCTTAAAAGAAAAATGAAGATTTGGGCCACTTTGCTGTCATTTTATTTGGACTGCTAATGAGAATCACCAGTCAGGTGAAACAGGGGTTGGCTTTATAAAAGATCTGCATAAGAAAGAAATAGAAAAGAACTCCCACCTTGATACAATTTGACAATTTCCTGCAAAGGAGGTTTGTTCGTCCTGGACTGGGGACACCAGTTTTCTCTAGTGATTATGTCACCAGCCTAGAGAATTGCTTTGGATGGCAAGGTCTTTCTTTTCCTTGAGTATGAATCGAGCTCCTTTGGATGTGAGGTCAGGCCCCAGAGCCTGTCTTCAGTTACCTCCATGTTGATTAACTCCAGGCAGAGCTCACAGGCTTCAATTGTTAGGTGGCAGATGGCCTTGCATGGCTTTGGACTGAATAGTGGCAGCCCTAAAGAGAGAGACCTGACCTTCCGTGGTTTGAACTCGGAGGCTCCTTTCTGGTAGACTGTTTAACATTCTCAGATACAGGAGACAGGATAGGAAGGACCAACCTGAGAAGCCTATGGGGTAACAATAGACTCCTGGGAATCTAAAACAAGGTCAGTATCCCAGGCCTTTGTTTCACCGCCCTAAAGCAGCAAGCTATAAAGGCGATTTCAAATCAGGTACCAGTGGTGGGTATTTTCAACTTCGTCATCATCCCATTCCACCACGCAGTAAGTTGACACAGTAGAAGTCAGCGGTAAAGGAATCAGCAACTCTACTCTGCAAAGCTATCTTCTGCATAAAAGAGAACAGCATGATGGCTCAAGCAGAGGCGCAAGCTAGAAGATGCTCCTCCCAGCATGCTCCTGCTCTGGTTCTTTCCTTTAGCTGGCTAGTGCATATTATCACTGGCTTGCTGCTTCTCCTGGAGGCTGCACAGAGACAAGACTTGGATAAAGGCCAGAACATGCATTCCTGGGTTTGTTTAAAAGAGTTATCTTGATATTAAGAATCTGACCAGCAATCCTTCTGATCCCCTCTTTTTTTTTTTTTTTTCAGATCTGAGTTTCTCGGTGCTGTGTTGCTAGAATTCTTGGCTATGGGGGCAGAAGAGGGCAAGGACAAAGAAAACATAAATTGAAGTAGAGTGTGCTCAAGTTGTATTTAATAGTCATTGAGCTACCACTGAGACTGTGTTTAAATACTTAAGGGACGAATCTCTTGAGAGGCTCGATAATTTCCTAAGTAGGGCATTTGAGTGGAATAATGAAGACCAAATGCTGATGATGTCTTGGTCTGTCTACCTACTCATCCTGGGCCCAGTCTCTGAGGATGGTAGTCCCTCTGAGATGCAGTGGAGGAGAGGGATGGACAGGCCGAGCCTTGTCTCTTACTCTGAAGCTGTTCCTGGACTTCTCTGGGAACAGTTTATATTAAACCTATACATTTTTTAATTGTCATCTTGAGATGCCAGCTACTGCCCAGCACTAGCATTAAGAAATATGGAGTGAGCAGGGCACAGCCAGGAGCATGGTGCTCTGGGTTGTGTCTCGTAGATGGCTATATCTTCACATATTAAAATTAAACTCATTTCCTGCATAGTTTGGGCCAGAAATGGGCCCCAAAGGGCTTGTGTTAAATGCTTGGGGTCTCAGAGCTGTGTTACTGGGAAGTGATGAGAACTTTAAGAAGCCCGGCACAATAGGAAGTCTCTAAGTCACTGGGAGCATCCTCCAAGGGGGCTACAGAGGCCCTGGTCATTTTTCCTCTAAGTCACTGGGAGCATCCTCCAAGGGAGCTATAGAGGCCCTGGTCATTTCTCCTCTAAGTCACTGGGAGCATCCTCCAAGGGGGCTACAGAGGTCCTGGTCATTTCTCCTCTAAGTCACTGGGAGCATCCTTCAAGGGGCTATAGAGGTCCTGGTCATTTCTCCTCTAAGTCACTGGGAGCATCCTTCAAGGGGCTATAGAGGCCCTGGTCATTTCTCTTTCTCTTCTTTAGTTTCCCATATGTTGTTTAAACATGCGTTCCCACCATAGTGTTGTCACAGACCCAACACAACACATCCAGCTGTTTCAGATGGCTAATTCTAAACCTATGAGCCCAAACAAACCCTGCCTTATAGGTTGATTATCTCTGGCATCAGCATAGCAACAGAAAACTAATATTCTGCCTATCTTTGAAGTCTAAACATCTCACCAAAGTTCTTCCAAAAGGCTAATTTTCATGAATTCAACCTGTCTAAGACTGCCTGACTCTTTAAGACATCAGACATTTCTCAACTTGGGGAACGTTTTTATTGTTTCATTGTTTGCTTATAGCTCTCAGCATGTTCTTATGTCCTGTCTTCTAGCTTACCAGGTGTGAATGCGGCTGTTCTTTAAATTTATCTCTAATTCCTTTTCTTTTTGCACATGATTTCCATTTGAGGGCTATTTCTTTTTGTCTTCAGATATTTCTTAAACTCAGTCTCTTAGAAAATGAACTCTATTCTCAGCTGTGAATATTCTTTTTTTTTTTCAATTTGTCTACTGAATTTTTTAAAATTCAGAAATATCATTCTTTGTTCCAGAAAGCCTTTCCTGTGCTCTAATTATATCTTTGTTTTAATTACTTTTATTAATGTCTTCTTTCTCTTTCCACTAGTTCAACTATAGATGAAGCTGCCAGCTCGTGTTGCTCAGCCTGGTATTATTCCTGGTCTCAGACTCCCTCTGAATCATTGTAAATTTCCACTTTCTAATCAATTTTGTGGGCTTCTTTAATGCCTGCTCTGCTCAGCCAGTTGGGGTATCTGATCAGGCAGAGCAGATGTAGGTAGCATGTCAATAGCCCATGTTGGTGGCCTTTTTTCAACAGAGTAGACTAGAATAGTCCTGACTCATGACAAAGCCCTCATAGTGGGTATGTCCTCTCCTTCAAATTCAGAGAAGAGGCCCTTTCTGAGGAGCGAGATGGCTAGGTTCTTTCAGACCCATGAGAGAGGAGACTTCCACTCCAAGGAGAAAGAGGGTTTCTCCTCTGTGGCCAGGAAGGTGTTGCTGGTGACCTTGGAACCCAAAGCCTCTCAACTTGTAAGGCTCTTTTGGGTCCTTCAGGTTCTGCAGCTAATCTCTCTTTTGTTGACTTAAGTGGAAAAGGCCAAAGGACAGCGGACAAGGACATGCACTTCTCTCTGAAAGAAACCTTAAAGCTCAGAGTTTCTTCTTGCTACATCCTCTAGTGTCTCCATTGTTTCCCTATTTCATGGGACCTTAGCATCCTCCCCAGTAACTCCCCATTTCCCAGGGCAAACCATCTATGCCTTAAGCCTTTGAAATGAGTCCCGCTTCAGGCTAGGTCCACCCAAGCAAGCTCTAACCTCTGCTTCTCACCATCCCTGGCTCTTCCCTTTCTCCAAAGCTATGCTGTGCCACTCCCTCCCCTGTGGCTATGGATAGATGACCTGCCAAAGAAAGTCTTCTTGTCACTTTATAATTAAGATACTACCTTTTAGAAGATGAGGAAGTCTCAACTGGGTTTTTTTTCTTCCTCATACTCTCTTCCTGTTTGTTTTTCCATGGTGGCACTCAAAACAACATGCTCTTCCTGTATCTTCTTACTTCTTCCCCCAACATCATACAAAATGGATGCCTCCTCTTTGCAGTGTTGAACTGATACTGGAGATCAATTGTGCCAGACATTGTTGGACCAGTCCTGTGCTTTTCTTACAACAGATGGGAGGCAGAGCCACAGAGCTGGCCCTTCATTAGAGGAACTGATATCCTTGGTGTCCAAGAATTTATGAACTCCCTCTATGGGAAGATCTCCCTATTGCTTTCTCCCACCCCATGAGGAACTGGGTTGGAACAGCCAGGCCTCTGGTTGGCCACAGCAACTGAGCTGATGAAGAGACTCCTTTCCCATGAGCCACAAGATTTGTAAATACCTTCCCCAGTAGTTTGTGCTTTTCAAGGACATGCCCAGGTGGATGATGGAAGAGATGCACTGTGAAGAAACCTGTGCTGGCACCTTCTGTAGTTTAGAAAGGTATACCGTGGTAAAAGGTTCAATTCTGTCAGATGTTTGACAGATTTGTTACATTTTTTTGCCATTTTGACTATCGGACAGAGATGTTTGGAATAAGGTATTATTTCTAACTCTTGGCTTATGAGACACAGTCCATCCCAGAAGGGAAAGCATACTAACTGGATCAAGAAACAGAAAGCATAGAACTGGAAATGGTGCAAAGCTGAATTTACCTTGGGACCCACTTCTGGTGACCACCTCAGCATCTTGGTCTCCTTCCCTAATGGTTTGAAATCTCTTCAGATAGTTTCATAAACTTGAACCAAGTGTTTCAACATACAGGCTTATGAGGGACATTTCCCATTAAACTATCACACTTGAGGACAGGGCTGCTTTTTCAAAGGCAGCTCATTAGAGTGGAGTGCAGCTTATACTACTCAATCTAAATACAGCTGAGGGGGAAAAGAGAAGCCCCCACTTCCACCTGTTGCCCTGGGGATGAGTGAAGAAAACACTATTCCTGCCTTTGTTCCAGTCTCTAGCATCTTTTGGAGTTGCTGGGCTTATAGAGCCATTTTCTTGGTCTTGCTCTGGAAGTCATATTGAAAGTACTAATTAATACAGAATCAGTATTATGTTGCTCTCTCTCTTCTGTATACGTATATATGTGTATATGCTTATTATAAAAGTGTGCCAATATGTTCCAAGAAACCTTCCTAGGGTGAAAAAATATAACACTATTACTCTTAGTGCAAGGATTGTTGTCCCCTTAAAAAATCTAACTAAGCACTCTGTCGCTCTAAATGGACCATTTAAGAGCAAAGGCCAGTGCCTTGCCCAGGGGAAGATATAGAACAGGCACTTGGAAAATGTGTGGAAAATAGAAGAGTCGATATTCAGTAGAAAGGCAAGATTCAACCTGAACTCTTTTTTTTTTATTCAACCTTCACATAATACGTTTCCTCAATTACATTTTAATTTTTCCCCTACAATCCCCTCACACCCTGTGTGCCTATGTGTATGTAGGTATGTATGTCTTTCTATTTGTGCATGCATATGATCTATATACATGTATTTGGGTATCTATCTGCAATATGTATGTATGTGCATGAGCATGTACCTATATACACATCAGAACACACTACAGACTGCCAAGCACTACTTCACAGAAGCTAAATGGGAAAGACCAATCATGCTTGAGTCTATTGCCTGGGACTTGCAGTCTCACTGGAGAAGAGTAGGCTAGGTAGGGTAAAGAAGAGATGGTTGTTCAGTCAAGTGACACATAGGAGACCATGTTGGGATGCTGTTGTTGGCCCCTTGGTCTGATCTGAGTAGAAGTAATAGTGACACTGGGAAGGAAGGAAGGGACAGCTGAGGGATGGGAGATGTGAGTGAATAGGTCCAGGATCTGAAGTTCAGGAAGGGAATACCTTCCAGAGGAAGAGGAAGAGGAGGAGGAGGAAGAGAAAGAATAGAAGGAAGAGGAAGAAGGATAGAAGGAGGAGGAGGAAGAATAGAAGGATGAGGAATAGGGGCTGAAGAGATGGCTCAGTGGTTAAGAGCACCAACTGCTCTTCTGGAGGTCCTGAGTTCAAATCCCAGAAACCACATAGTGGCTCACAACCAACTGTAATGTGATCTGATGCCCTCTTCTGGAGTGTCTGAAGATAGCTACAGTGTACTTAGATATAATAAATAAATAAATAAATCTTTTTTAAAAAGGAGGAATAGAAGGAGGAGGAGGAAGAATAGAAGGAGGAGGAGGAGGAAGGAGGAGGAAGAATAGAAGGAGGAGGAGGAAGAGGAGGAGGAAGAGGAGGAGGAAGAGGAGGAGGAAGAGGAGGAGGAAGAGGAGGAGGAGGAGGAGGAAGAGGAGGAAGAAGAGGAGGAGGAAGAGGAGGAGGAAGAGGAAGTTCTCCCCAAGCTGTAGCAACACACTGAAATACACGCTGTAATGGTCTGAACTCAATGATGAACCTCCAGCGTGATTTCATTTGGAAACAGGATGTTCAGAGGGTAATTTGGGTAAATGAGGTCCGATTGGAGGGGTCCTGATTACACTGGTCTGGTGTCATTATAATAGGAGGAAGAGAAGAATCTCTTTCTCCAATTGTCTGTGTGCATAGAGGGATGGGAAGCCCTTGAGAAGGTACAGAGAGAGGGTGGCTATCTGCCTCAGCCCCAGGAGGGAGCTCCTGGTCTGCCCAGTCTTTAGACCTATAAGATAGAAGTGGTAAATGGTCCATGATTAGGATTACCCTGGCCACGGTGTTTTGCTGTGGCAGCTCCAGTTGACTTAAATCTCTCAATCCCTTCACCCATATGACCACCAAAATATGCAAGAACAACCTTCAAGGCCCAGAGAGCCTCTGTATCAGGAGGAATTGTATCTCATTTGATCCAGTGTCACAAATACTGACTTGGAAGAAATATCAGAGGAAGAATGTCGGGGTTCTGGGTCTCTCAATGTTGAATGAGTCCTGCCCTATGCTCTGTGGAGCTTCCGGTTTCCACTCATTCCTTCAAGAAAAAAAGCAGACTCAGACCCAGACTCTAAAGACCAATCTCTTTAGAGTGGAGAAAGCTTTATGGCAGTCTTTTCCTCATCTGCTCTATAGTCTTCATCTCATGGTGAGGCTTGTGGGGGTGGGAGGTGGGGGTAAAGGGCCCAGTCTTTGGAGAAGAGGGCTGATTCAGCCCCTCCTAAATTTGTACTTTCTGCATCTTAGTTTTCTTGCCTAGAATGTGGGGACAATACCATTGTAAGCATGTTGAAGAGAATCAAGAAAGTCAAGACATTTTATTAAAAAAATTTAAAAAAATTAGTGTATGCTAAATAGAGTTAGCCCGATTTCTTCTTCTTCTCCTTCTCCTTCTTCTCCTTCTTTTCCTTCTCCTTCTCTTTCCTTCCTCCTTCCTTCTCCTTTCCTTCTCCTTCTCCTTCTCCTTCTCCTTCTCCTTCTCCTTCTCCTTCTCCTTCTCCTTCTCCTTCTCCTTCTCCTTCTCCTTCTCCTTCTCCTTCTCCTTCTCCTTCTCCTTCTCCTTCTCCTTCTCCTTCTCCTTCTTCTTCTTCTTCTTCTTCTTCTTCTTCTTCTTCTTCTTCTTCTTCTTCTTCTTCTCCTTTCTTCCCAAGCTTATCAGCAGGAGACCCAAGGCAGCTCTTGGAGGAGAGAGAAGGACATGCAGACTAGAATACTTATTTCTAAAGTAAATTCATTCTTGACAATACTGGGAAGAAGAGGCAGGGGCAACTGAAATTGGGTGGCAGGCCTAGTGAGGGCGTGTATCTGAGGGCTTGTTCTGAGCTGGTGGAGAAGTTAGGAAAGACACCCAGGAAAGTTTGTGACGGATAGATGAGTGATCTAGACACCTAAGAGGGAAAATGAACCTGCTAGACAAACGCAGAAAGCCTGCAGTGTAATCTGCAGACAATTTAAGTCTCGAGCCGATGGATGTAGAGTGCAAACAGGCTCGATAGTGTGAACTTCTTTCCATCCCCAGCTGCCTAAGTTCAGCAGGGGGAAGGCCTGGAGTGGCTTCTTCAGATAGCCCTTATTTAAGGATGTGCACTAGGAGAGCCAACGTCTGCTTCACACCCAGTGACTGCGCTGGTTTTCTCATTACACACTGTGTTAACGATGAAGGGAAATGTATTTGAGTTCTCACCTTGTGGCAGCTTCATTTTCATTTCTGTGGCCGACCCCTTAGGACTACATGTGTAAATTGCCAGTTTATGGTAATTTAATTTGTGGAATGCTTTGGACGGAGAAGATATTTTCTTCATTTATGTGGCTTTGGGCACTATATTTTCTTTTCATTACCTCATTGGGGTCTTCCTATTTGGCAGTAAGGGCAGAAAGGTAACGCTGTCCTTGCAAAGCACCTACTGTGTGCCAGATAATAATGTAGGCAGTTCATATTTATGACGGCATCCATTTTCTTTACAACTACCTCATCGAACAGTTAGCTAACATGGCTTGCTGAGGGACACACAGAAAGTAAGGACTCACCCCAGGCGGTCTTTCTCTGAACTCCATGTCTGGTACCCATAAGCTTCTCTAATGTATCTAAAAATCTCTGTTGATCTAAACTATTTGCTATGGAAATGTATAGTATGTCCCATTTAGCTCTTAATGGCCTCTCCCTCCCTTTTCAACCCCTTCCAAGCACCACTAAGGATGGATTATCAGTCCCATGCATCTGTCCATCCAGGTAACAAGTACATTTTTAGGGATGTATTGTGCTGTTATGTAAAAGACAAGAATGACTCAGACTTCCCTCACCTCCCAAGAACTCAATATTTAGTTGGGGAAACAAATCATTCAACAGACAACATATGCATTCAACAGACAAGGATGCACAAGGCTCCAGAAGAGACAAACTACATACAGAAAAGGGTTGGGTCTGTGGTGCTGGATTCACTCCAGTTGCTGTGGGAGTCTTTTTAGCTCCTAAACAGATGCCAGCTCATCCAGCTGGGCTGGAGGAATGCTATGGCAACAAGACACCAAGGACTCCAGTCATTGTACTCTCCAGTTTCCTGAAACGGGGAGTATAGAAAGCTGGGGACATGACAAAGCATGTCCAGGGCTTGTTTTCAGCAAGTTTAATTGGTTTCTTTGTTCAAACGGACCTGTCCAGAATTCCTCTAATAAACTGGCTGGGTACATCCTGTGTGATTCTCAGGATGGAGACCGGACTGGTCAGAAAGGAAGCTGGCACTGGAGCTGCACCCAGCCAGAGACTGGCTGCATAGTCTTGAGGAAGTTATTTATTTACTTTGAAAGACTCAGGTTTATGATTTATGACGTGGACAAAGTACTACCTTTCTCAAAGGGGTCTAGGAAGGATTAGCAATGAGTTTTGGAATGTTCTTGCTGCTAACAGGCATCCAGTCAATCAAAGGTATCCTTAGACATAGTTAAACAGCTAAGGATGATGATGGAAATTCAGTGACAGAGTGTCTTCAATAATGGATCTATTATTGTTGGAGTATCTTCTCCTCTCCTGCTTCTACTTTACTCTGGAAATGCTCAGAAAGGGTGAGGAGTCCATAAAATGGCAAACCTTTGGTGCCCAGTGGCTGTCCCCGGCACTTAAGAAATCATGTGATCATTTTAACTTCTGTTGGGCTTTCTATTGCTGCCCTGCAGTGGGGTGATAGGTCTTATGGTGATGACTTCACATTGTGGTAAGAAGCATAGGGATACATATTTGGGGGGGTTCATATTTGGGGGGTTCATATTTGGCTGGTTCTATCTGCCAGATGCTGTACAGAGCAATCATTCTGTATTCATTTAAACATCACAGACACCCTGGTAGCTTGTAGCCCAGGGATAGCATCATTCATATTTTTAAGACCAAGGAGCAAAATTCAGAGATGTCGATTCAGTTGTTCAAGGTTACATAGCAAGTGAGAATCCAGTAGTTGGCCCTGGCCCTGTGTTCTGCCTGCTACCCTGTGTGGCCTCCTGAAACGTTTAATAGCCATAACCATTTTAGAGATTAAAAAAAAATATATGCTGAACCCAGAGAGGTTTCAATTTTCCCCACCATCTTATAGCTACAGAAGAGGAGAGCCACAGCGACCCCAGGTTCTTGAAATTTAATTCTGTTTTTCCTCTTTTCCTGGATAACTACATTAAGAATACAGGCTGTTGGTTTCTCACCATTAGAGAATGGCATTCTGAATATGGAAATGGAAAGACTAGAAAGAAAGACCACCCTGGTACAACAGGTATAAACATGCATCTTCATGAAAATTATTTTCCTTATGTACATGCATGAATATGTTCCCATGCATGCATGTCCTATTTCTACCTAAAAGGGTAACTGAAGCAGCAATGACCACACTGAAACACAGGTATTGGCTTGCAAGGACAGTTCTTCATGCAAATAAAATAGGGGTCCTTGGAGAAGCAGTTAGTTCCAGGGTAACAGCAAGGAAAGTACAAGATGAACCTTAGAAGGCATACTGTTCAAATTAATTTTTTAAAAACATGCTCTAAGATAAGAACTCTAGTGACAGAGAGGCAGGGGGAAGAGGATCCTGGTGGCCAGACCGAAGACACTTTGAATATGAAAATAACAACTAATATTCTCCAACCCACTGGATAAATCCACAGGGTTTATGGTGACATAAACAGTTCTCCTCCAGCAGATTCATACCACCATGACATCCTAGAGAGTGATGGTAATCCGTCAAATGAGTTTCAGTGACTGGGCAAGGAAAAAGGTCGTGTATTGATTGTACTTGTTGTCTTTCAAAGATTTGATGGGAAAAAAAAAGTTATCTGCCCCAACAGTAAGAACCTCAACTAAAGAAAGGAGACATGTGCTGTGTGCAGAGGGCACAATAAAGTGGGCGAGGCCACAGGCTTGGGTCTGAATCCCAGCTTCACCACTTACAGCTCTGTAACTTTTGCCAGGTTATTTGTGTCTTATTTCTCTGGTCTATAAAACAGGATTAATCACAGCAGCATAGGGGCTTTGTGGACTTAAGTGAGCTGATAACATACAGTGCTTAATATCAAGAGCTCTACAGTGAGTTCTGAGAAATGCTCTCTACCTCTGCTTCCTGAGAATGCTCAATGGATGTATTTCTCCTCACAGCATATGCCTGGCAAGACTACTTGTACTCTTACTGCATGGCTCGTCCTAGTATTTAGGTAGATGTCTATAGGTTTTACAGATGGAGGGCATGTGAAATAACAGCTATGTTTATAATCTTTAGATGGTGCTTACTGTTAGTATACATTTGAGACCCAATGAGGCCTGGCTTCATTTCAGACTTTTCTTTTTGACTACACTTATTCATTCTATCGGGTGAAAATATTTAGTTTATGATAATCCTAACTAAAGAAAAAGTGATTATCTCATTGACAAGATGTCTCTTAAGCTGTTTTAAAATATGCAAGTCTGGCCTGTGACAAAGGATTAAAGGGTATCTGCCAAGTGTGGCTAATTCAATTAAAAGTGGAACAGTTTAAAGGGCACATAAAGCAACGTTCTGGTTGGAAGGGGAATCTAGATCTACTTTGATCCTGATTCTTTGAGTTTATGCCTTTTCTACCCTTGTATACTTGATATCAACTATAACAATGCAATATTAAGAGCTGTGTGTGTTTGGGGGATGAGCTATGAGGCTAATTTACAAAGCATCTTTGGTTGAGTATTTTTTTAGTTTGTCTTTACTGATCAAATTGTCTCAAGAACTCTGTGTACTTTTCCAGTTAGGTTCAGCTGACACGAGAGCAGATGGCCTCTGACAAGGCTCCTTTGCATCACCCTTCAACAGTCCCTTACAGTGTTACTTCAAAACATTTTATAGGCTTTCCAATGACCAACAAAATAGGCTCCCCCACCCTTCGGACAGGGCAAAATACTCCAGCTGCCACTGAACTCTGACTTTGTTCCAAGGGTACATTCCACTTGAATATGCCCTGCCCCAAACAAAGAACCACGGTGGCTTTTGGCTTTTTTTTTTTTTCCTCTCAAAAGACAGAATTTTTGATGCACCTTCAAGATTCCATTTATATCAGTGACATAATGGTGTCAGCTCTTTGAAGGAAGAGAGAAGAGCAGACAGCAACTGGTATTATATCGTTAAGTGCCCAAGAATCAATTACATCCTTGCTGAGACAAGAGGCAATTTTCCCATTTAAACTTCACAGATGTACAGACTGGCAAATTATTGTTGGGTTGTTGCTTCTTTTATTATAATTAACAATTAAAAAAAACATGTTATAATGTAATTATCTGTTTACTAGCGCTTACTGGCTCAGGTTGTAGCAAAGACTTTATCTTCAAGAAAGTATTTTAATCAACCCTTTTATATTCACTCACTAGTGTGGAACTGTTTTGGCCCCTCACGATTAAGCTGATGGAAATTTCCAGGCTGATCCAGTTGTGGAAGGAGCCTCTTATAGAAATGTATTAGTTTCCTTTCTTAAAATAAGCCCCAAGTTCAGCGATTCTTCATTTCCTTGCTCTCTTTCCTGTTTGCCCTGTTCATTTCTAAGTAAATGCTTTGATCTCCTTGTGCTATGTACAATGTTACCATGTTGCAGGCACTGTTCTAAGTGTCGTGCGGTTGATGAACAGCATGTGATGTCCACAGGTTAATGCAAATCACCCTTACAAGGACTTCCTGGGATGCTTTCCATTATGGTATCCATGGTTTCTATTATAATCCTCCCTGCACTCCCCTCACCCCGAGTAATCGCACCATGAGTCTAGATGATTGATTGGGCCATGGCCATGGAACATGGGTAGCTGGTACATAGGACAGCCATGAGGATATTGTAGCGCTGTGACATCTTTTCTGCTGGATGAGAGATCAGTCAAATTTTCATTTGAAAAGGCAACTCACGAAAAACACACTGAAAACTAATGTCCTTAGATCCTGACTGACAATCAGCACAACAAATTACTCCATGCCAGGCTAAAGTGGGACATGGGTTAAATGCCAAGAGCACATCCATTGGGAATGACTACAAAGCTTTATGTGTGTGTAACACTGAACTCACCCTATCAGCTCATGTGGTCTCACACTCTAAATAGAAGAAACAGTATTACTGTATTTGCTATGTAATTAAAACAATTAAACAAAAACAAATACAAGATAAACAAAAAGATGATGACTGATGACAGATGGATGGGTGGATAGACACACAGATAGATGACTGAGAGCTAGGTAGAGGATTGAGTTACTTTAAGATAGATAAAAATGATTCTATAAATCTCCCTGTGCATTGGACATCTTTTATCGGGGAGTAAATGATTCATAATAATTATAATTATAAAGTATGTTTATCACCTGTAAATTAATAAAGTGAAAACAGAGTTCTGGAGATGTAGAAATAAAGTTTCACAGTAAAATAAGAGAGCCATATTTTAGCTCCCATAAGCAGCAGCTTCGGACAGTGAAAAGCCGAGTTTCAGAGATAGCAAAGGACATGATGTAAAAACAAAGTGTTGGTGATCACAATGTTGAGACAGAATGACCGGGCCATTCTGACTAAGCTAAGTAAAGCCAAAACAAAAATAACTGGTGGTCGCAATGATGTTAAGGTCCACGAAAACAAGATTAGCAGTTCTCAGAAGAACCCCCAACCCCTCCCTGTGGTGAATTTCGAAAAAGACCACAAACTGTCACCCTGACCTTGCGGCCAACAATCCCCCTACCACCTAGTTACTCAGCCCCTTCCCAGGGACTTCTCAAGGCCAGGTGCAGAGCTGGATAGGGAAGTTGGCTGACTAAGCCAAGAACAGCCCCCTGAGCAAGCCAACCAATGCCTGATGAGATCCTTTGTCCTGTGTTCCACCAACCAGAGTAAGCCAGCTAGCCCTGTTGCAGAAATCTGCCCTCTGTAAAGTATAAAAGATGTGTGCTTTCTGAGTTCAGGGTTGACCCCCCTGTGAGGGTGGGCAACCCCACATACGTGGATCAATAAACCTCATGTTATTGCAACGATCTATTGTCAATCTGTGTTCTCTGGGTTGAGCCAAGATTACTACACCTGCACCCTATCTTTGAACAAAATTGTAAAATGTAAAGCAACTTGAAAGGCATTGAACAAGAACAGCATTATGTGCCACAAAAGGGGAATAGTGGGGTGAGGGAGATTGATGGAAATGGTGGTCTCAGAATACCTGAAACAGGACTTACGACATTCAGTCAAGCTCAGCTCCATACTTCAAAGGGGAGGAAGCCTTTGAATATGTGAGACATATGCCCTTTGCATCTTTCATACTTGTTCCTCATCAGCTTGGGAAACATAGGATCCATATTTTTCTTAGGTGTGTATATTGGGGCTCTCTTGCTATGGTCTCTCAGCATTGATGGAACATTCAAAACAGACTCACCTTTGCATTAGTGACTTAGTAGCTGAGTTCAAGGCTGTAGGCAGTGGTATTTGTAAGACTGTCTCCACGGGGAGTCTACAGTGACTGTCTTATAGTAGGAAGAGAGGAGGAAGAAGTAGGGCAGACAGAAGGTAAAGCCCACTTAGCCTATCTGCAATGGGCAGAGTGGGAGGAGGAGTCCATTCCTGCCAGCCTTCCCACCACCATTTAGATTGCTCATCTTTACGAGGGTCTGTTGAGTGCTAGTTGCATGCTAGCACTGTTTGAAAGCAGTAGAAAGGAGATATCTCCATCAGCCTGGAAACCGTGAGCTTATTGGGAGCTGAGATGTATCTGCCTCACTGCATAGCACACAGGGGTAGGAAGGACCTGGAAGGTCACTGGTTCTTTTGCAAAACAGAGGCTGTCTCCTCAAATGCATTGATTCTCTGGGAAGTGAATGGCAGAGCTAGACACACAAAGCACACATACTCTGGTTCCACATTTGGGGTTGAGCCCCAGGAGCTTGGCAGCTATTAAAATAAAGACCCACTTGGAATATGGGACATTTTCAGTCACTAGTGCTTCAGGGTTAATGACTTCACCTGAGCCTTTGTGTGAACAGATTTGGAAACAGTAAAGGCAGAAGAACAGTCAGCACCTGGGATTCAAGAATGCAGGCTGCATCTACTCAATCCAGCTTGGTTGGCTCACACTGTGGATTATTGATGCACAGCCACATGTTCCCCCCAACATATACATCTTGTGGACTCATAACTTAAAGGATTGGTACTGAGTTGGGCTCATTCACACACACCTCCTTTCCACAGTTAGTCGAATGGCGACATGATCAGCGCAGGGCATGGACTCCTGTTGAGTCAAAGGTGCTCACAGATTGGTAGAAAAGGCAGGGCTTAGAAGCCTTTTCCATGTAAGGCCACGGGAAGGAAGCAGGACAATGACATCAGAAGTGGGGAGGGGCTGTCGGGCAGCACTCTTTGCACCAAGCTCAGCTCTAAGAGTCAAGGAGGCCAGCAGAGCCACACTGTCTGCTGGGGGAGCACTGCCTTCACTTGCAGCAGGTGGCTCATGGGATTGAATGAGCCCTGCAGGTGGCTGACTCCCACCCATTTGCTGAATAGATGCTCATGTGACCAGCTGGGCCAGACAAGCATAAGCACAAGTCTGCCGGGTGGGAGCTTCTAGGAGATTTTGTTTCCTGGTTAGAAAAATGGGCACCATATCCAGGAACTCCTCTGTCTCCTCCCCTCTCCTCATCTTCTTCTCTCCCTCTCTTTCTTGCTTCCTTCTGTTCTGCCCTCCATTTTTCCTTCTGAATCTATACATGGCAGTCCTCTTAGGACCAGGACAAGCCACCCAAGAGTATGAGAAGGAGTTCCAGTTAATACCTTCATCGCTAATCTTTCTGTGTCAGTTCTGGGCTGCTTTCCTCCAGATTTCATAATGCAGAAGACAAACAGGACCCATTTGCTGGGCTATATATTTGGACATTTCCTGGCTTCATAGCAAATTGTAGCCCTGAGATTCCAGGCTTCCACCATCTGGTACCTTCAGCCCTTTTCGTAGTTCATGTTCCCCCCTTCTAGAGCAGTTTTCTCAAGGATGCAGGTCACAACTCTGGGAGAGCCTTCCTGGAAGATATAGTTTCACACTCTGCCTTGGATCCAGGGTTTGCTGGATCCAACATGTGCATGTTGGATTTGCACTGTGCTGAAACAACATGCAGAGAGTGGGTAGTTTCTGGATTTGCCCAGATTGGTGCCATGGCCTCCTATCCTCCACCTTTGCTTCTCTGAAGATCACAGTACAGTCACCCCCAAGGAACACCAGCTAGATCACAGTCCTCTTCTTCACAGAGTTCTCCAGTGCCTCCAGCACAAAAATGACTTGTCTCCAGTTCAAGGCCCTGTGTAGCCCCACCCCTTTTCTTTCTCCTCTAACTCAACCACTCTCCTCCTCACCAAGGCTCCAGCAATGCTGGCTGGACCTCCCAGAGACAGTGGTGCCCATAACCTTTGTGTAAGCAGTTTCTTCAGGTAGCCTGCCTCCCTTTTCCCCTTTCTAGTCTATTTCAAGAGATACCTTACCATTGAGGCTTCCCTTAGTCTGTCCTAATACAGATCACATCCCAATTCTATAATCTTCTACCTGTGCCCAACCCTATCCTATCCCCGCCCACTCTGCTCTATCTCTTCTTCACTTATCTAATATATAATTTGCATATTTGTCATTCGATGTGCTTATGATTTATTTTCTTATGTTACAGTGAGAACTCCCTGAGGACAAGCTTTTATCCTTCTTCTCCTTCCCTTCCCTTCCCTCCCCTCTGCTCTCCTCCCTTCTCCTCTCTTCCTTTCTCCTCTCCTCTCCTCTCCTCTCCTCTCCTCTCCTCTCCTCTCCTCTCCTCTCCTCTCCTCTCCTCTCTTCTCCTCTTTCTTTAGTGCTTTTCTTGTGTGATTTTTCTTAAGTACTCAGAACAATACTTGACACATAGATATCTGTTATACATGTAGATAGTTTTATGTGAAACTAGCATGGTCCTGTGTAACTGCTGTGTGGGTTTCCTCTTATCATGGGATATATGCACTGGGACCAGTCCCTCAGAAGACCCGCAACTTGAGAGGTTATTTATCCAACAGCCAAAATGGGCCTGCTTTTGTTTATAGGAACATAGGAACTTATCAAATTCAGGGAGAAGGATTTAAAAAGTGGTTTCTAGAGAGCTTTTTCATTACAAATTACAACTCTAATTCATGCAAAAAAAAAAAAAAAAAAAAAAAAAAAAAAAAAAAAAAGGAAAAGGGAATCTGTTTGGTTCAAATAATTCTGCTGAAATTGCCTTTGAAGAATTTTCCCTCAGAATGATGGCTACCTGGATGCTCATGCCTAAAATTTATCTCAACTGATGTCACTTTCTTGGCTTGGGCTCCCTTCTCTGATGAGACTAGTAGCATTTACTAGATCTGGATAACTGGTTAGAGCCTTAGAGCCCTAAAAATGGTGTAACTTTCCTTTCTTTGCACTTAACAAAGAAAAAGAGGCTAACTCTGGTGAGGAGAGGCCTTTGGGTTGACCAGCCTTCTTAAGCAATTTGAGCTGGGCTCAGTCATAAGACTCTATCTTGACGGTGACTCTTTTCTTTATTGAGAGTCAACTGTTCCTGTAACAGTTACAAAGACTTCTTTCTTTTCACTCCAAGTCCCCACCAACAAGAGCCCTTCCTCACTTGGAGCTTTTAGATTGTTCCTTGCTTCTTTTAGAAGATTATCCCTCTAAACATCGGGGATGCTTATTTACTGTTATTCAAAAACTATCTCTGTGCATAATTTGTATTGTGTGTTTTGATGGCTTATCTCGTTGATGGAAAAGTACTTTATAACCGAGAGGCATTTCAGGAGATCAAGGAGATTCATTACCCTGGCGGTTTTTCATTTTCAGATAGAAATGAGTAGAAATTATCCAATTTCTCTTTTTATAATAACGTCCAATACATTTAGTGTCCAATTTCACACTGGCCCTTGATTTATAGCATTCGCCAGATGAATTGAGATCTGCTGACAATATACAAGTGGGGTGTCTTCTAACCCTTTAGGTACCAGGTGGCAAGAACAGTAGAAAACACAAGATATTTCATTCTAAAACATACCCCAGAAAACAATGAATTTGTATTCTACTTATTCATGTCTCTCTATCTTGTCCTATCCTGTTCCAAATCTTGAGAACGTCTGCATATTCTTGGCATTGGAATGAGTCTCTTTGAAAATTTTACTAAAAGCAACTAGTAAGTAGAGAGTTAAACCTTTTAGCTTCAGAGGCCCTGAAGCTCCAATGATCTGAGTCTTCTGTACCTTTGAGTGACAGCTTTTCAACAAGGAAGACTTCCTCTTCACATCACTAGGGGGCAATGTGCTGCAGATGCACTTGGGGGCAGGCTCTATCCACTACAGTTTACTGCCAGTCTGGCTTTGAATAAGTATTTGTCTCTTACGACCTGTTTTCTGATCTTTCAAGTAGGTCCACCAAGAAGACAATAAATAATAAGGCATCGGGCACACTGTAGCCATGATACCTCCCACATACTTGGTTTCACTTAATTAAAGTAATATTTCAAGGTCATGCCAAGGCCTAGCACCTTACTCAAGGTGGCTTTCCTGGAGAATTAAAGCAGATGATGCAATGGTGAAAGTGGATACAGTTCTGACTCCGCAGAACTGTAGGATTCTAGGAAAGAAAGAAAGGGAGGAAGGGCACGAGGGAAGAAGGGAGGGCAGGAAGAGAAGGACATCTTTGGCAGGGCACGAGGGAAGAAGGGAGGGCAGGAAGAGAAGGACATCTTTGGAGGCTGTCCTGGAAGACCCCTTGCTTAGCTTTCATTAGATTAGCATCTCCTGGCATCCCCCAGAGTACACGGATGAACATCCTATCATTTTCCTCTCCAGTCACCTCATTGTGCCATGCCAACAAGGTCCCCTGTGGAGTCTCCTTCAAGCTTCTCCCATTGCTGATGTGCTATACTGGAATGGATAACAGACAGGAAGTCTAAACACAGGAAAGACCAGACAAGCTGAAAAGCTAAGGACAATAGGAGACACTCCTCCTCTGGGGAGGAGTGTTGCTGCTAGCAGGGCTGGCCCATGGCCCCTGCCTAGGTGCACCTCCTCACCCTCCGTCCTAACTCCTCATGAACCAGGTCCACTACAGTGAAAAATTATTATGAAAGTGTTTAGCAGTAGAATGAGCCTGGCTAACCATCACTGTCCCCACAGCAAATCTAGAATGCTGGGGGATGTAACTCAGTGGTCCAGTGCTTGAATAGTATGTATGTAGTCCAAGGCCCAATCCCCAGTAGTGGCAAGACAGATAAACAAGCAGACAAAGAAACCAATCCCAGAGACCAGGGAGCTGATGGTACATGATGATAAAGCAACTTGAGATCTTCAGCTAGGTACTGCTAACCAGTCAAAACCGCTCCCACCAACTCCTGCTCAGTCCACCAGGAGCTGACTGAGAGGTGACTTCTGGTCAGCTTCCAGTACATTCCTTTCAGATTGGTCAGATGAGCTGGCAAAGCAGAGTGAAGGCAAGAACCATTCCCTTGCCTTCTTCCCACCGTAGATGGAGATGGGGAGTAGGGGAGAGCTATGGTTCCTGATATAATGCTGGAAAACAAAAACATTTCCTTTCTGTATACTGTAATTTGTGGCCAATTAGGTGTAAAGGAATCCTGGCTGACCAGCTCCCACTCAGAGGTCAGCAGCTGTGTTTCCTAATGGACCATATTCTTGCCACAGGAATGTGAGCATCCTCAGTTGGGACGAGGGACATTATTGCATAGGTCTACCTGATGCCTTCCTCCTCCACCACGGACAGTGTAGTAGGTCTTCCTGGGGAAACTTACTATCATCATGTTGTGCTTGTTTGGCTAAAAACTCAATTCTACTGGCTTCTGCCCCTCCTGAACCCCACGTCAGCAGCATTCTGAGGTTCCTCCCTGTTGTCCTGGCCACAATGACTTCCAATAAGTGCTCAATAAATGGTGGGAGTGAATGGCAGACTGTTGAGGCTGGAAGGGACACTAATGATCCCAGAGGTAACACAAGTGTTCATGCGGCAAGTCACATTGTCCTGATTCTAGTCTTATAGTCCTCTTTCATTCGCAATTTCCCTTCCTTCAAAATGAAGCAGGTTAGTTCCAGAAATACCCTCATTCTTGGCCAGACAGACTCAGATTCCAAGAAAGTCATAAGTGGACCCAAGGTGGCAGGAGGAGGCAGGGGACACCAGCAAGGGCCTGTCATCTCCAGCTCCACCTGATGATGAATACATTCTGCTTCCTTTGAGGTTCAAGAACCTGAGCTAGGGATCTGAGGGTTTAACTCAGAAAGCATCTGATTCATGCTAGAAGAACAGTTAAGACCCAAGGCAGCTTAGCCAGCAGGAAAGTAGGGCAGGTTGAGTTCTATACCCTAGGGGAGAGCTGTGGTCAGATGACAGGAGCAGTGACCTCACTGTTAGGGTCTTGGGAGGGGGGAAATTGACTCCTCACCTCAGTCACCAAACTGGAGGTGGGAACAATGAAAGGGTTTTACTAGCCAGAAACATCTATTCTGTTCATCAAAGAAAAATAGCTTTAACAGATGTTGGTGAAATAATTCCTATCGAGCAGGACTATAAACTTAGCAGCATGCACAGTTCTGAAGACGTAAGAGCCAGGTAGACTGAGAATCACATAGCCTTTAAGTTAAATCACTGGGCTCTCTCTTATGGTCACTAGGAAATTATAGAGGGGAGTTGTTAGCTTGGCATTTCCTTTTTCAATAGTAAATCAATGGATCCTTCATTTTGACTAAATTGTTTTCCTGCCCTCCGGGGAAAATATGACACAAGCGTAATGCAGATGCGGAAGCAAAAGGCCAGGCTGGGACAAAACATTTAATTAAATCTCCTTTTATAAAACAACCCTCCCCTCAGCTTGACAAATGAAGCAAAATGTGCTTATGCAGGCAAAACAATTAACCAGGTCCATCACACTTTATAACAAGCCTGGCTTGAGCAAGGGGAGGGAGGTGGTCATCCATTCTGTGCTTGTCATTATGTGCTGGGGAGATGGCAGGAGCCAGGAGACCACTCTCCTCACTGCGGTGGCCCAGGCTCTTCACTTCCTCATGGAGTGAAGGTCTGTGTGGGAGTCGGAGGTATTAGAGGTACTCTGCTTGCAGGAGAGGGTGGAGAATTATTTAGAAGATCCCTTTGG
>NW_022196906.1:88612499-88623619 GCF_008632895.1 Mastomys coucha | reverse complement strand
TGTGTGTGTGTGTGTGTGTGTGTGCATGTATGTATGGGATGAGTTTGAATGGGGTGTGGGGTGGTATGGAAAAGCAGTGTTTGGAGGTCTCTGCCTTTAGTCTGGTTTAGTCATTCTAAAACTTGTGCAGGTTACAGGGGAATCTGGAGAATTCCTGGTCAAGCTTTTGGAAATCAGTGTCCAGTCCACTCTCAAGAATGGAATCAAGCCATCTAGTTCTTAAGCAGAGACTGGTCCCGAGTTTCAAGACACCAGGCTGAGGCTCTTCAGCCTTCTATGCAGCATCCAGGGCCAGACCCATCCTGAGTTTAGGAAGGACATTGTTCAAGAGGACTCTGGGTGTCACTTGATGGGTAAAGGACATATTATGGGCTAAACTCAGTCTCCTAGGTTTGAGAGCCCAGGGCTATTGCTGCCATACTCTGCTGCATTTTGTGTCAATTTATTTACAAATGAATCATTTGGTCAGTTCTTCAACTTGTTCAGCATTTGACTCCTGCATTTATATAGGCTGTTTTATCCCAGCTGCAGATGATGGAGGCACAAGGATATTTGAACTGTGCTGTACCCTGGAGAAAGAGCAGTGCAGTGCAGGTGACAGGTTTCAGAATGCAAAAACAATAGCAGGCATTGCCCACATGCTAGATAGACATCATTGAGACTTTCCCTTGGGCCAACTCAGGGAGGCTTACAAAAAGAGCCCTATGCAGTAGGCATGCTCAAACTCATTACAAAAGTGACAGAGCCAGAGGCACAGAGAAGTGAAACGATTCAACTCAGGGTACACAGTGGCTAAGAAAGTAGAAGAGTTGGTACTTGCAGAGCCCATCTTCTAAACTATGAGCTTGTACCACCTCTGGCTCAGCTTGTAGCACATTCAGAGTCTAGTGGGGGACAGGGCACAGGAGACAAGGGAAAGTCCTCTATGAGGCTGGGAGAAGCTCATCTAATCATGAGACAGGCAGTGGAATAAGGGAGTTGGAATAAGGAGGCATCCTGAGCCACGGAGACCTTGCTGACAAAGGCAACCTACTTGCTGTAGGTTGATGTCACACCTGGTTTCAGGAGTCATGAGGGTTTCAGAGTGTGTAACTTGTCTTACTGCTTAGGCCAAGCTCTTTGGGGAAATTCCATCCTTCTCTATATCCTCCATTCTATTTCCCAGCTTCTCCATAGCATTAAATAAACAGTTTCTGTATGGAAACAGAGGGGTGAGGCAGAAAACAGAGACCTGAGAGGCTGGGGTATCTATTGAGGGCTTTGGTGGTTAGGAAGGAGGTGATTGTGGACATGTCTGGTCTTGAGGACAAAGCAGGAGTCACTCACCTTAGAGCTCATTGGAACTCTGGCTTCAGATTGGCCTTCGACCTCACTTCAAAGGCATCTCACACAAAGGCTACCTTGCCACCACAGTCACCTTTCTCCTGGAGTTATGGGGTTTTGAGAGCAGCAGAATTAGCTGGTCCAAGATGTATTGTCCCCAGGCATGTTAGCTAAATTCTAGCTATGCTTGTGGTAGGAAGGGGCCATTGAGGCAAAGTGCATTTGTGTGTGGGTGGGGGTGGGTGGGTGGGTGGGTGCTCTTGCTAATGGTAACCTAGAAGGCTCTCACTTCAACCTGCCACTCTCTCCTGCAGCAGAGATGCCCTTTAAAGACTTTGCAAGCACTGAAAACACTGCAGTCTCTCGGTGTTTCCAGGAGGAAATCAGGAAGATTTTTCAAAGGCAGTCTAAGAAAACCTTTAGTTGCCACCACACTCCTGCCGTGTAGATTGCCAGAGGTTTCCCGTCTGCTCGTTCTTGGCAGGGTAGGGTGTGCATCTCATCAGACAGATGAAGCTGTGTGGGAAAAGAGCAGCGGGAACCTGGAAGGTTAGCTCAGGGCCTCAGCTGACCTCTGTTTCCCAGCACAGAGTTTTCACTGAACATGGTGATCTGCTCTTTGATGAGAAATTCCAGAATGATCACAGCTTCGTGCTTAGAGAGAGCACGGTGCTCCCAAAAGATTTCCACTAGCAAAAAAAAAAAAAAAAAAAAAAAAAAAAAAAAAAAGAACCGGAGTGTTTAAATATGTTCATGCAGAAGAGGCTTTGAAATGAGCCTCACTGACTTTGGGAGCTGTTCTTCCACAGCATTTGGCACAGAATTATGTATGGATTTTTTAGGAGCTGTTCTAGAGAATTCTCCTTTGACTTGGGGACTTGGGGCGACTCCGTCCTGTGGCATGAGGATGCCTCTCTTGTTCAGTAGGCTCATTCCTCACCAGGACATGGCTGTGGTGTCATAGCCTTAAGAATGCAGGTCTTTCTCACATCTCCATTTTCTTTTTCTCTTACCAACGCCAAGCTACCCCAAGGCTCATTTTCTGGGTCCCCACAAAGGAGCAAGCACTAGTAGCCAATATGTGGAACCGTAACCACGCTCAATTCTCACCCTAACCCCAATAAGTTTTATGTTGTGGCAGTACATGCTGACGGTCTCTTGATAGCCAACAGTCTCTCCTCTGCCACGAGGATTAACCCGAGGGGTCAGTCCCAGGTGTCTTGTCACGAAGACGTATGCATCTCCTTCCTGTGTTGTTGAGGATAACCCAAGACAGTAATTGCCACTACTCATCTGAGAGCAGGTGTCTGTAGGGCAGCCATGTTGAAGGGATGAGTAGGTGCCCCGTGTGGGCTATGGTTTCTGTCTGTCTAGGTATGTCTCTCTATAGCCTTTGTGTTCCCCAGCTTAGTCCTGTGGTTGCAGTTCGGCCATGTATGGAGTAATCTTTAAATATCTTCTAAACAGCAGGTCGTTTGCCCATCTTCACGATCACACACTGGCCCATTACTGTTCTGAATCAGATCGCTCCCTCCATCTGAGTCTTCCATCTCATTATGACAAACCCAGCCCCTGCCCTGGCTAACCAGCTCCTGGGTAATGGGCCCCTGCTGATCTCTCCTGCATCCCGTGTCTCTCCCGTTTATTACCTGTTACCCTTTTATCACTCCTTGAAGAGAGTTTTTTTTTTTTGCTATCTATACTTGTTAGCTAAAACCTTCCTTGTGGAGAAGGTTTCCAGGAAGGTTATCCTTCCTAAGAATAGACTCTTAATCTCATTGTCACCTTATCCTTCTCTAGCCCAACACTTAGCAAAGATCATCATCTAAAAATCACAAATCTTAATTGGTTCCTATCTATCACACTCAGGACAATATAATCTCTAGGAAATAGGTCTTTGTTCTGTGTCCTCCTGGCACAGAGAAATGCAAAAAAAAAAAAAAAAAAAAAAAAAAAAAAAAAAAAAAAAAAAAAAAAAAAAAAAAAAAAAAAAAACAAAACCAAAACCAACCAAAACAAAACAAAACAAAACAAAAACAAAAACAAAAAACAAAAAAACAAAAAAACAAAAAAACAAACAAAACAAAACAAAACCAGGAAGTCAGCATTTCTGGAGTGATCTTGTGAGTGTTTGCCTAGGTAGTATCTCATATTAGCCCCATTTTACAGATGAGGAAAAATGAGACTCAGATGGCTCACTTAGAAAGTGATAGATCTGGAATAGGAGCAGAGCTCTAAAGCCAGGAAAGATCCTCTCTAACCCCTCTAGTTAATTGCTTGTTATTGGCACGTACTTTGTATGGAGCCCCAAAACAAATGGGTCATCAGACTAATAGTAATAGATGGAGTCAAACAGTAAGTAGGACTTGTAGTTCACAATGTTTAGTACCTAGATAAGATGGAGAAGGGAACATTTATCGATCCATGAGTCTAGATGGGATGGAGAAGTTGGGGAGCTAGAAGGGCAAGATCAGCACATGCAGAGGCACTGATGTGTGATGAGCTTTGAATACAGAGAACTTAGAACAGTTGGCTGACTGTCTGGAGTGGGAGAGAAAACTCTGGCCAAAATGGATGAATAGTGACACTTTTAGACAAACAAGATGGGCTTCCTATGGCAGGGCTCCTGTGTTGCAGACAGCATCGTCCTCCATGAGTGAGTGCAGTATACCCTGCTGGTAGCTCTCCAAGCTCTCCCCAACCAGAAAACATAACAACTGCAAGCCCTCTGTGCTCTTTGCATGGCTTGCTCCCCACATTGATTCTGTTTAAAGTCACAGCATGGGACCCATGAAGCTAAACTCATAAGGCCTTGCTTAGAAGCAGGAGAGAGGACGAAGGAGGACACGGTGCCGTTTAAGGAAACCGTGCCAGGCTGAGGGGTCAGGGGTTAGGGGTGGGAATGGGGTATGCTCGACAAGGGGACAAGGGTTTTTCTACTCTGTTGTTAGAATGTTCTCCGAGGCTGTAGCCCTTTGATTGTTTCCAGTACTTAAGCATGCTCAACTGCCATTTAAGCCATTTAATGTACAACGAAGAACTCCAGTTACAGCCTCAGGGAAAGAAAGAGGCTTTTCAGGCCTCTGAAATGCGTGCTGGTTAAAGAGACACATTAAGACACATTGTAAAACAAACCGTTCTACAGGTGACTTAGAGCGCAGCCCAGGCTGGGAAGCGGGGATTTGAGCCAGTTCCTGTCACCACAAGTTTTCTAGTTATGATTTCCTTAAAGGCTCTCCTCGGTACACGTGCACCCGTCACTCCGACGAGGTGAGGGCCTCTATCAAAGGATTTCAGCAGTAATATTTCAGGACATAATCTGTGCTGTTTCTTCAGTAGCTGCTTTGTTGTGTTTTCACGTGTTTTAATTACTGCTGTAATGTGCTGCCCTCGGAGGTGCCTCTGTGACAGGGTATTCCCTAAGACACGAAGACCTAGATAAACAAAGGAATCCGCAGATGAGGGGGTCACGTTAGTAAATCTAGTGAGCCAGTGTCTAATGATTTTTTTTAATTTTTCTTTTTCTAAGCTTGATATTGGGTGTGAGTCAGCAACAGTCTCTCTTCCAAGACTACCCGCTGAAGTGAGATGGCTAAGGTTAGCCACTGAGCATGCGCAGAGCTGAAATTATGTGGCAATATCTCCCCCCCCACACCAAGGCTCTCTTAGTTCCCCGCAACCGGAATCCGCGCTACCATGTTTTAATTCAGTCTCACCGTCCCAGTGAGTCTAAAAGACATAGCACTAATGAAGGTGAAAGAGTGCATTTTCCACTTAACTCTGATGGCAATTGAATCCTAGTTCTCTTGGCCAGAAAACACATTCCATAGGCTTAGTTCCTAACCTGAGTCATATTATCCCTAGTCGCACACTCAAAGGCCGTCCTTGGCTTAATAAAGTAGGAAATTAACCTTTGGCTCCGTGTTTCCTGACTTATGGTGAGTGTTGCAATGACTTAAGCCGCCCCCACACCACACAACCACACCACACAAGTTCCCGTATCTAAGCACAAGCAAGAACAAAACAAAAGATGAAATTTCATAAAAGAGTTGCAGCTACACCTCGCTGTTTTAACCGACTTCCTAAAAACACTTTAGAATCAGCTCCAACTGTGTCTAGAAATGAAAAAAAAAAAACGGAAACCAAATTCAACACCCTCGCAGTAAAATTCTTTGGTACTGAGCTGGACAAATGCCTAGGTTTCCTTTGTGTAAATGAGGTCAAGAGCTGGGTCAGCCAATTGTAAACTAAAGTCCCTGCATCCCATTTTCTCATGGCCAAAGGCTCATGGACAGTGAAGTTGCCAGGTTTCCACAAAACTGTAGTGCAAATGTATGGCCTAATGCCATAGTTTGAATATGAAAGTGTCATCCTCTGAAACAAGGTTCATGTTTTGAAAACTTAGTCTCTAAATGGGGACTGGAGCTGAGTTGGAAGAAGCACTGTGTGGTGGGAGCATGTCCTTTGTAAAGGCTCTCCTGGGTACTCAGTCTCCTCTGCTTTCTTTCTCTGATTCCTGTCATCAATGAAGTAAAGAAGTTCTTCCACTAAAAGCTCCCACTACAGTGGTGGTATCCTGTCCAGTCACATTGAGGCCAAGTAGCTAGGGAGTGACAAATCCTCTGAAACCAGAAGCAGAATAAATCTTCCCTCCCTCTGATTTGCCTGTGCCAGGCACTGGACTGCAGCAATGAGAAAACAGGGATAGAGCCTGATGCAGCTGGTGGTCCAGGCTCAGTGCTGGGGCCTGGAGCACTGGAAACAAATGGAAAACCAAGGAAAAGAACTTGAGGGGTTGGGGAAATGGCTCAGTCAATAAAATGCTTGTTCTGCAATCAGGAGTGCCCAGGGACGGTGGCACCCTTCTGTATGCTCAGCCTTGGTGTGTGATGGGGTCAGAGACAAGGGCATCTTTGGGTTTTGCTGGCCACTCAGTATAACCAATCAGTGAGTTCCAGGCTGGTGAGAGATGCAGTCTCAAAAAATAAAGCAAACAGCCACCGAGGAAGATGCTGGATGTGGACCTCTGGCCTCTGCACACACACGCGTAGGTGCATGTACAAGCAAAAGCACACACACATAAAGAAAACAACGTCTGCGTGTTTCCCTTTCCCTGAAACTCCCAACCCCTAACCTAATTCTGCAGACTTGTGAGGAGCTGCTTCTCCTGGGGACTTACTTATTTACAGAGAGTTCTTTTTAAAAGTCCTTTGGTCACATCACATCTCATCCCGGAAAGAGCCTGAGTTCAGGCACAGTGAGTCCCCTTCACCATGTTGGGTGTGCAGCCAAATAAGCTTTTTCCTTTTCTCTTCCGGATCCTTCCTGCCACATTCCTATCTTCATCTTGGTCTTTGCTAAGCTTGGGGGATGTTGAGATACTGAATCTCAGTGATTGAAAGAGGATGTGACTAGCACATAAACAAAAGCATGGGTCTTCTCTGAAGCAGGGCCACTCTGGCCCTGGAATTAGATGGAAGGTGGAATCTAAGGGCACCGATGCAGGGAACAAGGCAGATTTGGTGGGAGACTTGTGAAATCATTTATCGATGCCTTCTGCTCCAGTGAATTGGAACGATCATCGGTTTAAAGAGTAAGCTGAGAAAGAGGAGACGGGGCTTGAGCAGAGCGAAGGAGAAATTATTAAGCGGTATGAGAGAGAACGGGCCTGGGAACTTCTGGATGATTGATGGGCATCTTCAAAGGGCCCAAGTGCCTATACTGTAGGCTAGGGGCTGTGCTTGGAGCTGGGAGGCAGATGGAAGAGATCCAGAGTCACCTTCACCCTGTGGAGTCCCACAGTCTACAGTGGACACCTGCCATTCAGATTCACAAGCAGGGTATGAATTGCTTTCTGGGACTGTGATCTATCAGGAGGGGACATATGAGGATGGTAGTGGGAATGCCAAGCAGGAAGAATCTGTTCTAGCTGAGCTAGAGGAGGCTGGTGAGGGAAAGGTTCTCAGAAATAGAGACCATCCAGGTAGCAAAAGTGGGAAGACTGGCTGTCTTGGTAAAGAGGGAAAAGTCTATAGGATTATGCAGCATGTTCGGGAAGATATCAATATACTGTATTGCATATCAATACACTGAAATGTAGGGTATATGTACATATGTACATGCACAGTCATGATGTGCACAGGCTTACAGGCATGCATGTTTGACAGAGGAGTTGGTACAAGCAAGTAATTCCCAGAAAGACACCTGCTGAATGCCATGGCCAGCACACTTGGCTCTCCTAGTTCCATGGGATTTTCTTCACATTCTTGAAGCTACTTCCTTGTCTCCCTGTAGCTCAGACTGCAAACATATTTGCAGGAAGCCTGTCTGTGTTCTTTGTTTTTATAACATATATTTAAAGCAATAGGACACACCACCAGGCCCAGTGAGATACTGATAAGGAGATGTAAACACGGGCCAGAGTTTCATTTCACCTTGGTGTCTGGTGGGGTTATACACTCTGAGGATTTGGCTCAGTGAGCTATTAAAAGCAAATTCCTAAGAAATGTTTGAATCAAGGATTCAAAACAGAAACATTAGGTAATTAAGTAGAACAAGTCAGTGGAAAGGTGGAAACCATACTATCGACTTATAAAATGCATTTAGTCCCATGGTCTTATGTTTTTGTTTGGATATTTTTGTTTGTTTTGTTACCAACCAAATATTCATTTCTGAAATTTACTGCCTCAAAATCTACCTTAGAAAAGAAAAACAGACAAACAAACAAACAACAACAATAACAAAACCCACCTAACCCATCAACCAACTATGAAGAACAAAACTTAGCGTGGTAGTTTAATGAAAATGCACCTTCCCACAGGCTCATAGTGAGTGGCACTATTAGGAGGTATGGCCTTGTTGGAGTAGGTGTGGCTTTGTTGGAGTAGGTGTGGCCTTGTTGGAGGAAGTGTGTCACTGGGGACTGGGCTTTGAGGTTTCAGAAGCTTAAACTAGACCCAGCGTTACTCTCTCTTCCTGCTGCCTGCCAGGTCAGGATATAAAACTCTCTGCTACCTCTCCAGCACCATGTCCACCTCCACACTGTCATGCTTCCTGTCATGATGAGAATGGACTGAACCTCTGAACTGTAAGCCAGCCCCAATTAAATGTTGTCCTTTATAAGAGTTGACATGGTCATGGTGTCTCTTCACAGCAATAGAAACCCTGACTAAGAAACCTCGCCAGTAAATTGTGCTTAGCAAATGCCCCGTGTAACTTCTGCCCAGAATAGCATTAAGTTAGCAGCTGTTATGGTGACTGGTAGCTTCTGAGTCAGTGCTTCTCAAGACCCAGAGAGGCCAGTGCCGCTGAAGCCCCCAGTGCTTAAGTATTTGGGAAAAGAAACCACTGGCCTACGGCCATCTCATCTCAGAGACAGACATCCTTGTCTGTCTACACAACAGAAGAGACTAGGACGCTGTCCACAGTCCTACTCTCTGCCTCAGTTTATAGAACTGGTGCTGTTAGAGGGCAGGCAGTGAAGACAAAAGCTTGGGGGGGGGATGGGTAGGGGTGTCGGCTGCACAAAGTCACAGGCTTTTGTCTCTGAATCTATGCTTTATTTGTTGTCTGGCACAGTACAGCTCAGCGAATGCTTACTGAGTGTGCTCCTTACTTTCTTCTTTCCTGCCACAGGATACCTGACCTAAGAACCTTAAGGAAGGATGTGTTTAATTTAGCACATAGTAGATGAAGTCCGTCATGGTGGTGAAGGCATTGTGGTGGCTGGAGTGTGAGGCAGATGTTCCCATTGCACCCAGAGCTGGTAAGCTCTTCCTTTCTATCCATCCAGGATTCTAAGCCCTGGCCCTGCCCATGCTTTGGGCAATTCGTTCCCCTTCAATTAACCTAATTACATAATCCCTCACAGATATACTATCTTGATTATTTTTTTTTTCTATTGCTATGCTAAAGCTCCAAAAGCAACTTGGGAGGAAAGACTTTATCTAACAACCCTGAGGTCATACCCAATCACTGAGAGAAGTCAGGGTAAGAACTCAAGGCAGAAGTCAGGAAGCAGAAACTGCAGCGGAAGCCAGGGATGCGTGCTGCTCACTGGCTTGCTCCTTATGGCTTGCTCAGCCTGCTTTCTGACAGAATCCATGGTACCACCCACAGTGGGCCAGACCCTCCCAAAGCAACCATTAATTAAGATTATGCCCAACAGACTTGCCTATTGGCCTACATGATAGTTCCAAGTCCCTCTTCCCTGATTCTGGTTTCTGTCAAGTTAACATGGTTAGTCAAACTAACCATCACACATGGCCAACCACTTGTCTCTTAAGTAATTCTAGATCCATTAAGGAGACAGTTAATCTTAACCACCACAGTGTGAATGGAGATGGCAGAGGATAGGGGTGGGAATTGGCATTTGGGATGAAACTCTGCATCTTGAGGAGATAAATGTCCAGTGAGTAAGATGGGGGCTGGGCCGGAGAAGCCAGGAGAGGAATGCAACAGTCACAGGCCCTGGGAACAAAGCAGGAAGGACAGAAGATGCCACAGGCTTAGGTCATAAATGTGGCACATTCCACTTGTTAGCTGTAGTTTCAGTAAAGGGTGACTTGCATCTGTCCTAAGGACACCAAGTCTGGAAGAGTCTGGAACTCATCAGACTCAAGTGTTAGCAAAGGCAACATGGTCAGCACAGAACCCACCAAGATGTTCTACTGCAAGAGGGAGACTGGAATCCTCCTCTCATCTGACAGCTGAGAATTGAACTTCTGGGATCAGGATGAAACTCTCAAATACTGTTATGTACCTTCAAACACATGGCCTAATCCCAGACCAGTTTAAGTAGGTTGTGGGCTCTAGAGAGGTGGCCCCATACCCAGGAGGATTTGCTGTTCTTTGGAAGGACCTGGGTTTGGCTCTCAGTACTCACATGCTGCCCCACAACCATCTCTGATTCCAGGTCTAGAGGGCCCTGCATCCTCTCTGGTGTCCTCAGGAGCTAGGCACACATGTGATATATAGATATACATATAGGCAAACACACTCAATACATATAAAAAAAATTTATGAATGTTAAAAAGACTCTTCTTGTTAATAAAAGCATTTAAAGCAATTAATTTTTAGAAAAATATACTAACATTTTAACCACAATTACCTTCATGTGAAATGAACCAGGCAAGTGTAATTTTTAAATATCATTTTATTTCTAATTTTAGGCAATAAACAATATTTTAGTGTGCACAAAACTTAAACACTTGATCAAATGCCTGGCATTGGCTAATAAAACATAGAATTAAGTTTAGTGTTGTGAGCAATAATCTTCACACTCTCTGAGAATCCTTTTAAAATGACAAAAGTACTGTATAAAAAAGCAGGCTTCTGATGAGGGGGAATCAAAGGAAGAGAGAGAAGAGTGGGATTACTGTAATAGCTAGGTCAGAATGAACTGTAACCCACAGGGAAAAGATCAGCAAGGAAGAGCAGCCTGAGAGGACAGTAGGAACCATGAGCAGTCTGAGATCCACTGAGCCCTCCCCTAGCACCGCACTCTGTCCTTAGCACAGAACATGGTTCGTCTGCCGTGGCCTTGTGCTAAGAGACTACATCTGAGAGAGGAGGGAGGAAAGGGCTTGAAGTGACAGTGGAGACCCCAATGTCCAGACTGAGTCCAGAAAATAAAGGTAGCCAGTGCCGCTAAGAGAGAGAGATGACCAGGGACACTTGGGGTCACCATCTACAAACAGGGGTGCAGCTTCGTTAATGACTGGTTGTAATCTACACTGCAATAATCCTAGCACCGAAGAGAGTTTAAGAAAAGAGGAGGAGGAGGAGGAGGAAGAGGA
>NW_022196906.1:88596304-88612414 GCF_008632895.1 Mastomys coucha | reverse complement strand
AGGAGGAGGAGGAAGAGGAGGAGGAGGAGGAGGAGGAGGAGGAGGAGGAAGCATTCTTCAGTACATTCCTCTGGCATTTCTCCAAGCCATACAGTTGCCCTGAGTACAATAAAATCATCATTAAGCCATATTTTGCATCTAGTAGGCAGTTCTCTGTCAAAAGCAATTTCCGCATTGTGAAGTTAAGTGTAAACCTGAGTACTAGTTTTATAACTCCAGTTAGGATCCCACATTTTGACGGTGCGATTGATCTTTAGGGGAAAATGGGCATTTTAATGTAATTCCTTGGGTTTTTACTCTGTAATTTTTCTTAAGCAGCTTCATTTAGAATTAAAGTATGCATTACCAGGTAAAAGGTTGTAACCGATTGAAAAACAAGACTTTATTTTCTGGTGAGAAATTGGAGATCCTGGGGAATTAAATGGTGTTGATGAAGATGCTGAAATCTACCCAGGCTGGGATCTATTCACTGCTTACTGAACCAAAAGGAATTGGGGGAAGGGGAGCCCTCACTGCCTAGGGCTTAGAATACACATTCCCTACTGCACAAAAGGAAGATGGGACCACTTTGTTTTATTTCTGGGTGAGCAAAACGGATGAAACTGATATGAAAGCAGGGTGGATGTCTATCATAAAAGACAAGCCCCACGAGCAGCGGCCAGGTGCATGTCTCAATGTGTGGTGCCTCAGGACCATAACAAATATTTAAAAAGGACTTGGACTGCAGAAAATATAATTTGTTGTATACCTTTTATAATCTGACCCATTTAGGACAATGGAGCTAACAAGATTGGGAATTTGATTGAATTGTAACTAAGAAACCCACTGCATACACAAAGAACTTTATTCCTTAAAATATCAAATATGCATTTTTCTCATGCCTAGGAAGCATACATCTATTTGTTCTTGGTCACAAAGAAAAATGTCATATTTTTAAAAGAGAAAGTCATGGTGGAGGTGTCAGTACTAGAGCACTTGCCTAGCATGCCCAAGGTCCTGAGTACAATCCCCATCCCTGAGGAAAAGCAATTAAGTTTGTCAGTCATGGTGCTGCACAGCTTTAACCTCAGCACTGGTAAGAAAGATGGAGTTCAAGGCCAACCTGGAGTATAGGAAACTGTCTCAAACAAGACAGAAAAGCCAGACTGGAACGACAGCCAAAAGCAACAATAACAACAACAATAACAGTAACAACAACCAATGAAACAAATGAAAAACAAAAAGCCCTCAGAAAATTAAAAAAAGTTATTGAAAAGATAATCATTTAGCAAGAAAGGAACTCTCTATCTAGGAATTATATATCAATGGCTGCGAGATGGCTCAGTCCATAACATGTCTGCTATGCAGGGAGGAGGGCCTGAGCTTAGTCCTCAGGACCAGTGTTGAAAAACCAGGAATTACGCTACATCCCTGAAACCCCAGAGTGGGGGAGGAGACAGGCTGATCCCAGTGGCTCACTGACCAGCTAGGTTAGCCTAGCAGGTGAACTCCTACAGTGCTGAAAGACTCTGTCGAAATAAAAATGGTGGAAGATGCCTTCGGGACAACTCCAGCCTGCACACTAATGCACATGCGCACACACACACAGAGTAGATATCAAGAGCAAATTAAACCGAAATATAAAAGTTTAACTGAACAAGTATTACCAGTGGGATGCTAAACTGGCAAGATCAAGATGGTTGTGAAGGGGATAATTGTGTGGTACCCAATTATTGCCCCACAGATTGAAAGTAAACTATAAAGTAGAAGAATGTACCTTTGTAACACATGTTACCATTGTCCCATAGGAGTAAACTCAGCATTGTGACAATGAGCATCCTGGTGGAGCACCCAGGGCAAGGCCCCACAATGCACAAACAAAGCATTGCACACTATTAAGCACACAACATTACCAATGGGTATCCTTGAAGACAAAAAAAGACTCAACCTGAATTTCAAAGCTTGACCTGCTTTCTCATTTAAAAGAAATACAATATAGGAAAGAGTATATTAATTGACACCATCATCAAACAAGTCCAGAATGTGGATAAACATAAAACAGCTGACCTGCTTTCTTCTATAAAAATCAATATCATAGAGAAAAAAAGAGTCAGGCTCAAATACAATATATTACCTTGATTCAATCCTGAATTTAAAAATACTTATAAAAACAGTTTTGTAATAATGAGGCATTTGAACACGTACTGATAATAGTGTTGTTGTAATGCTTTTTACACTTGTATTTTGGATACTTAATAGAATGGCTTTATCCTTTAAGATGCGTGCTTCAGCATTAGAGAAGGAGAATATGATGGCTGTCCCAATATTTAAACAGATTAGCACAACCAGAAGAATACATTTAACGTGTCTGGAGGTAGGGGCTGTCAGTCAGGGGTAGAGTGCTTGTCTAAAATATACAAAAGAGTATGGCAAATGATTGTTTACATAGAGATATAGCTAGTGTTTATGTATTTACAGAGGAAGGTGAGAAAGCTAAAGGGGCAAATTATTAACAAAAGGAAAAAGTAGGTGAAAGGTGTATATATGTGTTTATATTTATTTTACTATTAGGTTAAATCATGAGAATTTGCTAACACTTGATCACTCTTAATTTACCAAACAACAATTTTACATACCACATGTCATAGAGACAGAGGAAAGGGAATTAAAGATCTATATGAAAAATGACTTAAGGAACTAGAGGGTTTACAACTGTGGTTGTTTGAATATGCTTGGCCCGGGGAGTGGCACTATTTGAAGGTGTGGCCTTGTTGGAGAGGAACCAGGAGAGAGCCAATCCTCTCCTAGCAGCCTTCAAATGAAGATGTAGAATTCTCAGCTCCTCCTGAGCCATGCCTGCCTGGACGAGGCCATGCTCCAGCCGTGATGATAATGGACTGAATCTCTGAGCCTGTAAGCCAGCCCCAATTAAATGTGGTCCTCATAAAAGTTGCCTTGGTCATGGTGTCTGCTCACAGCAGTAAAACCCTAACTAAGACACCCACCTTGCTGTTGATATCTCCCGAACTTTTGTTTTTGTTAGTTTGGTTTTTTTTTTTTTTTCACATGTTTACTTCTCAGTTGTTGATTGAGAGCTATGAGGTCCTCTGTTCTGAGTGTGGATTTGCCCATCTCTCTTTTGGGATCTGTCAGACTTGTCTTGTCTTGGAAAGCAATGCTGTTAGCTGTGTGCTCATTTTATATAGTCACTCTGTCTGAGTAAACTGATTCTTTCATCATTACATAACATTCTTTTTTTTATTTCAACCAGAGAAATATTCTTGCTCAGAAGACTATTATGTGCAAGACCTCATTTGGGTGTTTGCTTGATAAAGCTTTTCTAATTCTCTTATGTTTAGCTGGCCTATGTCACATCTATGTCATAAGTCAAGTATGTCTCTTATTGGCATCACATAGTTGATTCTTTTTATTCACAGTTTTTAATCACTGACAATTTACTTCATTAGTTGTTGCAATAATTAATGCCTTTGGAGTTAGATGTATAATAGTGTCACTTAGCTATTGTTTATGATGTTCTTCTGTTCTTCTCACTGCTTTCTATGTGAATGGGTAGAGGAATTTTAATCCAGCAACATGGCTGCTCTAGCAACGGGTCACATCCAAAGACTTCCATTTGTGTGATTCATTCAGAATGCAGCCATGCCACACACCTTTAATCCTTCTGTCTGGAATACAGACACTCCCTTAGTACATGCCTTTAAGGTAAAATTAGTTTGTAGAAGGAGGCAGCCATGTTTGGAAGTGATATGTGTAATTTAGTGGTGAATCAGAAAGATTTTTTGGGATGAGTCAGAGGTAGGACACACCCAGTTCTCAAGAGAACAGATAGGAAAGGTTGTCTATTTATGAGCAGGGCAGGAAGAGCGTCAGTCAGCTGGGAGTCAGTGCAGTGAGTGCAGTGCAGTGCAGTGCAGTGCAGTGCAGTGCAGTGCAGCTCCTTTGTGGTTTCATGCAGTTCAATGCAGAAAAGCAGCAGAGGCAGTCAAAGCCAGAGAATAAAAAAGAGCCAGAAGATTAGAACACATTGCCAGAGTTAGTTTGAGGCCTAGCAGAGCAATGCAGTGAGAAGCTGAGAGAAGCCAGATTGAATCAGTCATATTGGAGAGGAGACTGAGCCAGAACAGCTGAGTTGAATCAGCCAACTAGAGTTCAGAAAGAACTAGACAGGGTGAGCTTACTCAGCAGTAATCTTCTGGAATGACAATTATATCAAGTGAATAAAAATTACTTTTATAGGGATGTGTTTGAATTTGTTTCATATTCCATTTTATTCTTAGTTTGATATTAAAACATACCCTGATGGCTTACATATGTCAGTAATTTATCTACAAACCAGAATATAAACACACATAACTCTTTATAATCTACTTTGAATTAACTACATCAAGTAGATCTTAGAAAACTTAGCATTTGCCAGGCCTTTATACCCACCCTCTGTTTTGAAAATCTATGATAAAGTTAACTTTATCTGTCAGCACTATTTAAAGTTTTTAAGATCTCAAGAAAAGAAAAACATGTACTTATTATACGTCAGTGATGCCTGCTGTTTCGGTATCCTTCCTGTTTCTGCGGTTCCTCCTTCCTCTAGCAGTATCTCTCTGCTATCTGAAGGAATTCCTTCCATTGTTTATCCAGAAAGGGTCTGCTGCTAAAAACAGACTCTCAAGTCTTGAATAGGTGGGTGAATCCTCCATCTGCCATCTTTCCTTTCACCATTAGGCCAGTCCAGTGGGTTCTTTACTTTAGACATCACTTTTCAGTTCTAAAAGCCTCATTTGTTTCCATTTCACAATTTAATTTTCCTGTTGATTTTTTTATTTGTTTCTGTTGTATTTTCTATTACTTTCTTGTCTGTGTATGTATATGTATGTATATGTGTGTGTGTACGTGTGTGTGGTGTGTGTGTGTGCATGTGCTATGCGTATATGTGTTTGCTTTTACTTCTTGAAGCACAGTCATAAAATCATTACATCATTAAAGTATTATTCTCTGAATTCCAACATCCCTGTCATCTTGAAGTTAGTATCTATTATGTTTTCATTTGTGACATATTGTTTTCCTAATTTTCATACACTGAGTAATTATAAGCATTTCTTACAAAATCTGAATATTATGTAAAATGGCTTGATCAGATTCGCCTATGAAATAATATTTATTATTCTTTGGGGAGGGCGTTTGGCAAGACTAGGTCCAGGGCACCAGTTCTTGCCTGCCTTGTGTTACCTGGGGTTCCTATATTGGTTCCAATACAAAGTCTTTGCAGCACTACTCAGCTCTGCCTGGCATGTGTGCCACCCAGTGCTCTGTTTGACTCAGGCTCTTCTATGTAGCTTCTCAGTGCTATGGTATGTGATTTAGGGTTAGCTAAACCCATGCAGCTTGACAGTAAGCCCAGAGTTAATGCCTGCTTCAAAGAGCCATCTGCTTGACTGTCTTCCAGTCACAATTGTCTTCCCATGTTGTAGCCACCCCCAAGGACTTTCCCTTGCTCCCTAAGAATGAAAGTCTTTAGTGCCCCTACACTGCTGTGCATGTCTTGTGCCTTCTCCACAATATTGCACCTGCTCTCAAGGATAACTGGTGAGGGGAGCAGGAGAGGGGAAAAAATTGCAACAGGATTACTGCCCCTTATGGTCAGAGTGTCACTGTCCTTTTTCAGGGATTTTGGGTAGTGCCATGGTCATGGTAATCTCAGATCAGATAAGGGGCCTACCTGCCTACCTTCCTCTCTCCCTCCTTCTGCATCCCTGCCTCTATTCCTCCTCTCCTTCCTTCCTTGCTCTCTTGACCTGCAGTTTCACTACTTAACCCAGAAGCAAAATAATTTCTCTTATAGTTCTTTGGCACCTTCAGTTCCAATGCAAGAGACTCAGACAGAAGAGCAAGGATGAAACCCCACTCCTGGCCCAAGAGTTGGATTACTCCCGATCTGTTATCATTTGCTTTGTCTTCTTTCTCTTTTGGCTATTCATGTTTAAAATTAGGATACAAAAAGCAGTAAGTTTCATTACAGTATTCTTATCTGTGTGTGAAGCATCTCATATGTTTCTGTCCACCCCTCTTCCCCACCACCCTCCCTGTCCTTCCTAGCCTCCTCTTGCTGCTCTTCTATTTCTACCTGCTTTCATATCAAGAATGTCAGGACCACCTTGCTTCTCTCCTTCTCTCTTCCCTCTCATGATCCTCCTTCTTTCATAGCACACACACACACACACACACACACACACACACACACACACTCATGAATTTGCGTATGAGACACAAAATGTGGTATTTATTCTACTTCTGAATTATTTTCCTCCACTTCCATCTACATTCCCACAAATGCCATGATTTAATTCTTATGGCAGAATACAATTTCATTGTGTTGTGTGGACCCTGCTTTCTTTATCTGTTCTTCCATTAGTGGGCTTCTAGGATGTTTCCTACCATTTGCTTTTAGAGTCTTTGCACAATTACTACCTGCAGTGGGTCAAGTGCTTTGAGTTTCATTTACTGGGAGACATGGGGTAAGGATGAATGCTCTGTTACAGCCAGGACTTTCTCACCCTGGAGTAACAAATTCCACACACTGCAGTTAACTCACTTTTGCTAAACTTCATATTTCACCTAAATATATGTCTGTTACTTAAAAGAAGACAACTGTTTTGGGTGGTGTTTTCTAACAGCTAAACACATTTCCTTCCATAGAGCAGAATATGGTTGTTTGGTAAACTTAGTACTAATACATGGATGAAGCTCACTGATGCTGGTGTTAAGAGAAACCAAATAAGAACAGGGTTGGGAAGGGTGGCTGGAGGCTGTGGAGGTGAAAAATGTATCTCTGGAACTGGGAATATGCTGTATATATAAGCATAGCACAGTAAAGCACCCAGATGGTGAATAAATTTAGGTGCAGCTAACTCATAACACTGGTTATAAACATGCTGTTCTTTTAGGTCAGCAGTAGATTGCTCTAGTTATCCAACATCTATAATTAATATGTCAAATTAGATTGATGTTAGCAATAAATACATAGATTTAGAAGTCATTATAAAAGAATCTATAGAAAGTTGAAAATCCTTTCCAGAGGGGAGTGGTGGGTGAGGAACAGAAAGTATGATTCTATTTCAGTGAGTGAACTAGTTGCCCATGTCTCAGGAGACAACATATTTCTCAGGTCTGTTGATTGAAATAACTTGATATAAAATGTATAAGCTGGTTTAAAATCAATACAAGACATAAACATAAAATATAAATTGATGAAACGACATAAGTTGGGTATTTGAAAAATTCATAAGCAAGGATTATTATCTGAAGATGGGAATAGAAACATATTCCAGAAAGACTTCATTTGAGCTGTTGGATAACTGTAATAGTTTTGTGGGGATTTTAATGAAATTTATCATCTTGAATGCTTAAGTAGTGGTTGTCTCTAAAATTGATGAATCTAGTTACAGGACAAAATGAAGTAAACTCTCCAGAGACCATTTCTTTCTGTTCTCCGTGAAAGCAAGCTTCCACAAATGCATCTAATTAATACCACTGCATTTGTGTATATCACAATAAACGATAAGGATGTGGCTAAGAAGTGGAGTTTACAGGAGTTCTTTTTGGACATTTGTTGCATGCTTTAAATTCTTTGTACACTTCACACCTAATGCTCATAAACTCTAAAGAAGTATTTTTATTGCTATCACCTTCATTTTATAGATAAGAAAAATGAAGATCTGAGAAGCTGAATTTAGAGCTTATAGTCCACACTTTAAAGAGATCGAAGCAGGGAAGGACTCACACTTTCAAAGTCTCTCTGTATATATATCAACACACATCTCTCTCTCTCTCTCTCTCTCTCTCTCACACACACACACACACACACACACACACACACACACACACACACATTTACTGCATTAATCTCCCTGTGAAGGAAATTGTTAGCATGCTTGAGAACTTTGGTGCTAGGGAGGAAACCAAATAGATAAATAGTAAGAGAACTTATTGTAAGCATTTCTCCACTGTATTAAATTGATGTTTCCTTACCTCAGTAATATAGGATATTCTGTGTGTAAGCAGTTGTACTTAACCCTGTTATCATTTATATATATACATATACATATACATATATGTGTGTGTGTGTATTAAGGGCAACAATCTATCTCTGTGTACATTTTAATGACAATTGTTATCACAGAACTTCGTAGCCAGTGGGCAAAAGTGATAAAGGAAGCATTTGTACATGGCTTTGGGCCAAAACCCAAGAATCAATTTTAAATATAATTAAAATACCAACACTGGATGAAATCAAATTATCTAAAAGTTATTTGCCCTGCAATGGACACAGACTAGGGCAAATAATTTTGTTTCCTTGATTTGGGGAAGAGAGGATGGGATGTCTTGGCTTGAATGGGGAAGGGTAATAAATTCCTGTAATTCCTCTAATTCTAGGTTGTAGTTGAGGAAGACCAGGCGGGGTTGGCCTTGTTGACCTTTAACCCTTGCAGGTCACAGAGAAAGACTGCATGGAGAATCCCTGCTACAAAGTGAGCCTGCCCAGTCCCTCCCATAGACAGGGACCTTCTAAGCATGCTTTTAATAAGCCTACTTTGTTATGAAAATATACCTCTTTTCCCCACAGAGGATCTGCCAATCAAAGTAGATTGTAGGCATTCAGAATGAGCTCTCTCATGCAGGTGGGAACAGAATGCACCGTTTGGGAGTATGGGCCTCCTGATTAAGCCGCAGGGCTCAGTGGTTCTGCAGCCCCACAGTGATGTCACATTGCCAGGTTTTACCCATGCTAAGAGGTAGCCACCATCCTCACTTCTATTTTATAGGTTAGAGACAGAGACAGAGAGGTTCTGTGCCTGAGTTTTATAATCTAACATCCAACACGCAATGGTTATCTGGTCAAAGATGGCTACGATTAGAGGTCATTGTCATTCTACCAGGGTGGTTTCTAGTGTTGTCTGGGAGGCAAGCTCTGTACTGCATTTGCAAGGCTATGACTCCAGCTGTGGTCTAGTGTAAGTTCCTGAGAAGGCAGATGCCCAACCCTATACCAGGAATGGCATTACCATCCCAGACTTAATTCTATGGTGCTACTTCCACAGAGCTGGCCTTTGGTGTTTATGTGATACCTTACTGGACCCTGTGTGGCAAAGCCTGAGACCTTTCATCTCCCCTGTTTCCTGCCTACCCGCAGAGGGTCCTTGGAAAGTGTTCACTGGGTTTCTTCACTGCGGTGTTCGTGACCTCATAGGAGGGAAGAGTTGGACTCTAATCAAGAAGCAACTCTTCTTCTTACATCTAAGCCTCCAAAATAACACGGGAGGAATCCATTTCCTTTAAAATTTAAAAAGAAACGAACACTCAATTTGTTTCCAATTGACACATTAAGTATATATTTTACTATTAATGTTTTTAAAAATAAATTAAGTTTTTTTAAGATGAGAACTTTGCACCATTGCTAGGACCAGACTTATGAGCTTGCCTCAGAGGCAATGATCTTTATTCAGGTCTCAGTGACATGACCATTGCTGTTTGAGTCAGGTTTATCAAAGAGAAACTGATATTGCTGCTAAGTTGTTACCTGATAGGAAACATTTTCCTTACCTCCTACTGTGGTAGTTTGTAACCGAGTGAAAAATCCTATAGTAATAGAAAAACTAACTCAAGTACTTTCCAAATAATTTAAGAGAAGAAAGTGAGAAAGGGCAGACCTTGTAAAATAGGTTAACAAATCATATTCCAGGAAGTATGTGGGTTTCATGTGAGGTCATATTTGCATTCTCTCCCGGAGCCTTCCACACTTGTGTCTTTTTATCATAGTTGCAACTTACTCACATACTGTGGAAAGAGTCAGATAGGAATGTTGGCAAAGGTGACTTGCCCTGTGAGTAAGCAGGCCCTGCTAACCACATGTAGGAGATGGGCCACTGCGCGTTCAGAAGCTGAGATGGATTTGATGACTCCTTTAAGACCATCACCAACCAGAAAAGGAGAGCAGAGCCCATGACAAGATCATATAGCACAGGTGAAGCCAATAGACATCTCCCGTCTGTGTATCTGCATACCTACTCTTTTACTGTCCTGGCCTTTAACTGTTCTTATAGCCTTGACTCCATCTGCCTGAGCTAACGTCCCAAACATCTTCATGTTTATGTCCTTCAGTATTCTCCTTTTGATGTCCTTAGGATTGCTTTTGGGGGTTTCTGCTCTGGTTTCAGGTTTTCAGTGGAGAACGCCAGCCTTTCCATGTGGTGGAACTCCTGGTACTTCCTTTCTCTACATCTGTCCTGGTTCTGTCCATACTTGTCCTCATCCTGGATAGTAGCCCCATCTGGTACTGAGTCACCTGGGCTCTTTGGAGTCATCCACCACTGGGACAACTCCATAAGGTTACTACCCCAAGCTGCACTCTAGGAAGGTTGGCCTCCACGCACCTCGTTCTGGATACTGTGTTTGACGCCACACCTTTTCTTTATCAAGTTTGTCGTGCTGTCTGGATACTTGCCCTAGCCCATCTAAGGATCCACCATTATACCTCTTTCTCCCCAGCTGACTCAGCATCAGAGATCTTGTAAGTTATGGTACTCATGGGAAGTTAGCTGGTGCTGTTGGAAAGCACTGTAGGAGAGCTGGCTAAAAACCAAATATGTTACCAATTTGGGAATAACTTGAGAGTAAGAAAAGAAATCATAGAAAATAAAATATGTTTGATTATTTGAAGGAAAATTGGACAGCTCTTTCCTATGCTCTCCATAGAATATTTTGATAGTGTATTTGACACTTCAGTGGGACTTCTCTTCCTCTAAGCTCTGCCTTCTAAGCCTCATTTTTCCATGCAGGGATCCAACCTACTGAATTTTATTTTCCAGAAATCTGAACGCAGCACTCTCTTACTAATGATTCACGGGGGATCCAACTCTTGAGAGTTTAATGCAATGTGTGTACTCATCCATAGGAACCCTCCAGTAACTACCACTGTGAAAGAAATTGCAGACCACGTTTATATGGCGAGAAAATAATTCAACAAGCATTTCAAAGCACTCACCGTTCACCTTTGGTCAAAGCACTTTTGTGTGTTTAGTAATATTCACAGTAGTCCACAGGGTCTTTTACCCTGAAATTTGGTTTAATACACAGCTACTGGGCCTACTTTACACATAAGCCCACTTATACTAAATATGTGAGGCCTGCTCCTGCATTTTCTTTGCTAAATGGGTAGAAAGTTCTTGCAAATGCTTAACAAAAAGCATTTGTATTTATACTTGTAGTCACTTAAGTTTTCGTGAATTATTTATTTATTTATTCTTATTATAGTGGACATGCCATACAAAGGTGCTGAAACCATAGCCGCTGTTAATAAGAAACTGTGGAAACCTTTTGTAGTTAGAAGGATCTTTTCCTATTGGCTGCAGTGGGCATAGAGAATGGGTGGGAACTGGAGAGAATCATTTTGATGTACACATGTGAGAAATGAAATGTTTACTTAATCCATTACCTTAAAACCAGGACCTGGGTTACAGAGACATTTCAATAAAGACAAAAACACTTTATAATAGATTTATCCAAACTGGCCCCAGCTATCCACTTTTCTCTGTCTGCTACCCCTACCATCTAGATTTGTAGTGTGCAGCTACAAATTAGACAGGTTCTGACTGAAACCTTGCCTTCTGTCTACAGCACCCCCTTTGAAAAGCATATGGCTCCCTCACCAAATGTGTGCTAAGCAGTTGTTCCTATTTTAAATGTCAGTGCCAAGAGTAAAAAGCAAAGCAAACCTGCTTCCTTGTTAGTTTTGCTGCTTTTTCTTTTAACAGTCTTAACTAGAATGTAGCTATCTTGAGGTCAAGAGTTGTTTCTTATTTTTTTAAAGTTTCTAAGTGTAATGCACTGTACTTTAATACTGTTGAATGGATAAAGTCACAGGTGAATAAATCTATTTGTAGGGAAGCTTAAAAAGAGACAACATTCCAAGCCTTTTGGGAAAGTCAGCCCAATGTACAGTAGGTCATACTGCTTCACCTGAGACTGAAGGTCACTTGGATGCTGGGGACAGATGGGGTACAAATCTACCATTGCGCTCTCAATGAAGTCAGCTTTATTAGAAGTGGAACAGGCCAGCCATGCTTCTCAGTGATTGTGTTAGTAGGGTCACGTACCTGATCTGAAGCCACGTCAGCATGGGGATCGTTCCTCCTCCAAACACCCAGACAGTGAAGAACACAAGGAGCAGTGTGGTGGTGAACATCATCTGTTTGGGCTGAGATTCCGTGTTGCGGATGGCCAGGGCGAAGGCGATGGCCCCTCGCAAACCTTATAGAGAAAGCCAGAGGGGCCACTGATTACGGAGACTAACTCATTCTCTTTTGATATATTTATTTATTTTTACAACCTGCTAACATAACTTCTTTATTAACTAAAATTTTTATACAGAGATGATTGTAGATTCCCATGGAGTTCTGACAAATAATATGCAGAAATGCTTTTCCTTAGTCTCTGCCAATGATAACATCTTGCAACGAAACAGCATGACATCTTAGCCAGAATATTGATGCCTATCTTCATAGTTAAGACATAGAACATACCCTCCAATCAAATAGGAGTCTTACTAGCTGCTCTTTTTAAATCTCACCCAATATCTACACACACACACACACACACACACACACACACACACACACACACACACACACGGTTGCACGCGCCTTAACTCATAGTCACCAGTACCCTGTTCTCCATTTCCACAACTTTGTCATTTCCAGTTGTTTTAATGTCTACATGTCATGAAGCAATGGAACCAGGGGAATCATTTGTCGCTATGTCTATCCAGCACAGATCTCCAGATATTAAGTTTGTTGACTGGATCAGTGGTCTTTCATTGCCATCCTTGAACTTTCATCCATGTCATGGATGTTCCATGGCTTGGTTGCTTGGTTTAAGTACACCTACAGTTTCCCAGTTACTAGAGATTAAATCAAGACTGCTAAAATTGGCATATAGGCTTCTGTGTGAACATATTTTTCTTTCTCTGAGATAATGCCCCAGAATATGATCAGAGTAGTACAGTATCTGCATATTTCATTTTTTTAAAGAATTACCATTTTTACATTCCAGCTAGCAACATAAAATTCATCTAAATTTTCCACACCCTTGACATATTTGGTGGTGTCACTTTTTTTAGTTTAAAGCATTGTGAGAGGTATGGAATGGTAATTTGCTACAGTTTGGATTCTCTTTTCCTTATGGCTAAAAGCATTGAATACTTTTAATTTGTTACTCTGTTATCTGCACACTTTGCTACATGAAACAGCTCTTGTATTTTTCCTCCTTTTTAATTGCACTGCTGGAATTTCCAATTGCCGTGTGCTGAGCTCTTTATACATGGTCCATAGCAGGCCTTTGTTAGATGCAGTGTTTTAAAAATATTGCCTTCTAACCTGCAGCTTCTTTTTCTCATCTTTGAGGTTTGGAGGAACAATCGTTTTAGGGTTGATGACATAAAACTTATCATTTTTCAAGTGAATTGTATTTTTAGAGTCAACTCTAAGGACTCTTTGCATAAACCTAGCTCCTAAAGATTATCATCTATAACTTTTATATTTAAGCCCACAATTCTCTTGAGGCGTTTGTATATCAAGCAAGAGGCTCTGGTTGTGGTTATCTTTTGCACGGGTGACATCTACTTTTCCCATCAACTGTTTTTCTTATTTTGTTTTTAACCTCTGTTCAAAATCAGTTGCCTGTATTATATGAGTCTGTTTCTGAGTTTATTGCATTTATCTGTGTCCATTCCTGTAGCATACTGGCCTGATTATTCTAAGTACAGAGTGGGCCTTGACATTAAGTACAGCAAACTTACTTTTCTTTCTTTTTTAATTTTTTTTATTTTTTATTAGATTTTTTTCTTTACACTTCAAATGATATCCCCTTTCCCAGTTTCCCCTTCAAGAAAAATAAATAAATAAAACCCTATTCCCTTCCTGCTCCCCTTGCTCATCTACCCACCCTCTCCCACTTCCTGGCCCTGGCATTCCCATACACCGGGGCATAGAACCTTCACAGGACCAAGGGCCTCTCCTCCCATTGATGACCGACAAGACCATTCTCTGCTACATATGCGGCTGGAGCCATGAGTCCCACCATGTGTACTCTTTGGTTGGTGGTTTAGTCCCTGAGAGCTCTGAGGGTACTGGTTAGTTCATATTGTAATGTGGTATATTTATACAATGGAGTACTATTCAGCTATTAAAAACAATGAATTTATGAAGTTCTTAGGGAAATGGATGAATCCGGAGAATATCATCCTGAGTGAGGTAACCCAGCCACAAAAGAACACACATGGTATGCACTCTCTGATAAGTGGATATTAGCCCAGAAGCTCGGAATACCCAAGATACAATCCACAAACCACAAGAAACTCAAGATGAAGGAAGACCAAAGTGTGGATACTTCGATCCTTCTTAGAAGGGGGAACAAAATACCCATGGAAGGAGATGCAGAGACAAAGAACAGAGACTGAAGGAAGGACAATCCAGAGACTGCCCGACCTGGGAATCCTTTCCATATTCAGTCACCAAATCTAGATACTATTGTGGATGCCAGCAAGTGCTGGATGACAGGAGCCTGACATAGCTGTCTCCTGAGAGGCTCTGACAGTGCCCGACTAATATAGAAGTAGAGGCTCACAGCCATCCATTGGACTGAGCACTGGGTCCCCAATGAAGGAGCGAGAGAAAGGACCCAAGGAGCTGAAGTGGTTTGCAACCCCTTAGGATGAACAACTATATAAGCAAACTTACTTTTCAAACTTAGCTTTTGATTTCAAAACCAGAGCTTTCCAGTTTTCATGTTTTTCCACAAAACTTTAGTTTTACATTGTATTTGTCTACCAAAAAAAAAAATTCCTTCCTGGAAACGCTTGCTTTCCTAAATCAAATGTCTCTAATAACAAAGAAAACCAGGACCATAGAAAATTAATAACTAATTAACGGACACTTAACACATTCTAGGCTGATTGCATACTCTCACAAACGTTGTCATTGAAACTAACCTACTGGAAACTGCTTTTTAAAAATTGTTTTACCTTTTGTTCTATGATAAAATATGCTAAATGTCCATTGTATATTTATGAGTCTGTACTAAACACAGGAGGTGTCACAAAATGAAAGGCCAGAACTTCAAATAAGTTGATGATATTAATTAAAAACAGAAACACAGAGTTTGATGGGGAGGAGGAGGGAGGCTCTCAGGTGACCAGAGACTCATTGAGCCCCGTGGCCCTTATTAGACCGTGGAGGAGGAAGAAAATGGTTTATAATGGCAGCAAGCATAAGTCAGAGGTAGTGACTCAGCTGTTTTCATAGGAAGGTTTAAATCAGATGCGTATCATTTCAATGGTCCAGTTTTCATCTCTTCTGTAGTGCTCTGGATCTACTCTGTTACTTTGCCAGGGGAGATGTGGCCAAATGTCTTTTTTTTTTATCCCAGATAGAGCATCGGCAACAGACCAGGGAGATAATCCCATCAAGACCCGCTTGGTGAACCAATAAGTTTAACTGGAATTATATCCAGAAACATGGGTGTCCCCTCAACAGCTACATTACTGTAGAGGAGATATAGACATGGAGCTTTCCCCTCAAATATAACCTTCTACACCCCCACCCCCACCCCCGGCCCTGTGTTCTGTTTTCTAGTACTCCAGAGATGCTCAAGGGAGGTAGGACTGCTTGCAGCTGCATGTGTGCACAAGTAAATAGCTGGGATCCTAGGCCAGGGTCTGATAACTCTCCAGTCTTTCTCTGTCTGTGAGGTAATATTAATGAGTTTGGAAGTAGTCACAGGTGCTGTGGTATTAAGACTGCAGAGGCTGTGGTTGTACCAGAGGAGGGACAGCATTTTATAAGGGGTTTAGGATTCCAATTCATTATCATACATTTCAATGATTTAAAAAAAATAAAAAAGAAGATACATGTAGGATGAGGAACATTATAGCTATCCTCTGCCCCAGAACCTAGATTATAATGATTCTTTGTTCTGTCCATGTTGAGAATGTACAAGAGACAAGTGGTATGACAGGGGAGACAGAGGATTAAGCTAGAGAGATTGAACACATTTTTGCCTGAA
>NW_022196906.1:88587070-88596294 GCF_008632895.1 Mastomys coucha | reverse complement strand
AAAAAAAAAAAAAAGCCTCAGAAGGAGAGAGTAATATGCACTCTGATTATAAAATACCTCCAAGGAACAGTGTAATGGAGGAAGGAAATTATTCTGAATCTCCATGTAGACAAGGAAATGGCCTGAAGAGAAGGGAGATAACATTTGAAGTAGACATTAATAAAAATGATCCTTTACATTGGAGAGTATGAATGCTAGGACGGCTGAGCTCTGCACTGCGCCCCCACCACAGGTGTTCTTGCTCACACACTCAGCTGGGGACAAGGTGGGACAATTTGAATAATGTTCTCTCCAGGATGCACAAACAGTGTCATTAGTGACTGGGAAGGCAAGGGAAAAGACTCCCATTATCTGAGGACAGGATTTATAGGTCAAGGTTGTTTAATCACAGTGCAAACCTGGAGAGAGAATGTGATCCTTTCATCCCACCCCCATCCCCAAGCTTGCTAGAGATGTCAGTCAAGCAGCATGGCCCGTTATGAGGTAGAAGTTGGAAATGTTAAACAATGATTAGTATTTGCTATTTGTTTCTTGTTATAAATATTTGTAGTTCTTTCACTTTTGAGCTTTCATAAGAAATAGTGGAAAATAGAGTGCAAGTTAAAGCATTCTATACCTAGCTTACTGCGAGGTCACCTATATTAGATATCAGGGGCAAAGTAGTGAACAATCAGTAACCCTCCTAAAGATGTATAATAGTGTGTGATGAGTATGCCAAGGTGGCGTAGCTATGTTCTTAAGCAAATGGCAGGGAAGCAGTCTTTAATTTAAAAAATGTAGTAAGAATAGTGGCAGGTTTGATGGTGTGTACGGGTGACCCTGGAACTCCAGAGGCTACAGCAGGAGGGCATCAAATTTGAAGTGAGTACGGGTTACAACAGTAAGACCCTATCTCAAGAAACAAAATAAAATGAAACAAAACCCCTCAAGATCCCCAATATCTTCCAATACACTTATATGAAAGCATATCTGGTTGTCCAACTTCATGTCAGTCTATATGAAACTTTAATATATGAAGTTATATTAAAACCTATATTCATAGGCAAGGCAATGTACAGGTTTCTTGGGGGTGGGGAACCAGAAAAGCATAGCAATGAACACATGGTAGGTTGGGAAATATCTATTATGTCCAAACTCAAGACATTGGGAAAGGATGGCTCTGAGTGGATGGGTATCCAGGGAAGTTCAGAGGTGAGGGCATTTAGAGGAGAGACATTCCAGGTGGCACTTGCCACAGGTGAGATACTTTGGCAAGACTGAGAGCAAGTCATTGGGAGTGCTGAGCTTGTTGAGTGGACAAAGGGAAGCTGACCCCAGAGAAGATGAAGTGCTGTCCTGGTCTGCTTGTCCCTTGTGACTCTGCAAGCTCCTCCTCACACAAGTACAGCCTGAGCCAATGTCTACTCAATGGCCGTTCATTGCTTTGATTAATGCATATATATCGATTACCTCCTATATGGAGTGCTGGGCCTGCTGACTCTATCTTCTTAACACCATGGATCTATGCCATGGAGGATTTTAGAATAGAAAAAAAAAGAATCATTTGAGCTACTGGCAAAATACTAAGACGTTAAAAAAAATTGATATCGATCTTTGGATTTTCATTGTAGCAAAACATTACTTCCAAAAAGTACATACAGTTTTGCTTCTACAAAAGGAAACTTAGAGCACATTAAAACTTGAATTCGATTTTATTTTCTGGGCACTTGGACCCCTTGGTTTACTTTTCCTCTTCTCTTTGTTTCAGTCAACTTGTCAAAGTAATTCTGTACTTCTGGGAACTGGTAGACTATATAATTTTGCTTTGAAAAGATTGACTTTGTAGGGATTTTGACACACTTTATATGCCCAACTGGAAAGTTATCATCATCTTGGGGAATAAAGGAAATACCTACAATTAAATGTGGTTTCATTTAAAATTGGCCTCTAAGGGCTTCTTATGTTAATTATATTGATGTTATGCTCATAACAATAGAACATTATTGAGCTAAAGAAAGATTTCTAGCAAGGACCCCTGCTGCAGAAAATGTGCAGTTTCCTGTTTATCTTTAAAGAGCAAGAGTGAAGCATTTAATCAATTACACATTTGCAAAGGTGCTGCAAATGGGTACAGGTCGGATATATATAGCTACATTTAAACCACGGGAATATAAATATCTCTTTAGGCACTCTTATTTAAGGTGCAAAGCTGTAATGCAAAACTGTAAATATTTCCTGAGCACCCATTATGTGCTTAGCTTTAGCCAAAACACAGAATGAGAGTGCAGACAGGAAGGTTCCTCTCTAAGGCACTTAGTCCTACAAACATGACCGTCTTACAATAAGGAGAGAGAGGGAGGAGAGAAAATAACAGTAAGGATGTTTCTAAAAGACACAAGGAATCATCGTTTTATAAGTTTGCTTACACACACACATACACCTGCATGCATGCACGCACACACACACACGCACACACAACACACACACATACACACACATATGCACATAAAATGGAATAAAAGATTGTAAGAGTTTAGGGTCCCAGATGACTGTTGTGAGATTCTGTCTTCTTCAGTATATGATAGGCATGCTGCTCCTATGAACTCTCAAATGATATGGCCGACTACAAAGATCTCACCAAGTTATCATGCCAACCACCACACACATTCACATACGGGGCTGTATATATATATACATGTTTTATTTACTTTTACTTTCCACGTAGGAATATTTTACCCATATGTATGTCTGCATTACACATGCATGCCTGGCACCTGTAGAGGCCAGAAAAGGGCACCAGATATCCAGATATCATGGAATTGGATTTACAGGTGGTTGTGAGTCCCCATGTGGGTGCTGGGAACTAGGAATTGAACACAGGTCCTCTGGAAGAGCCACTCATGTTTACTAGCCAGAGACATCTCTCCAGCCCCTGCATACATATGATTTTAATGGAGTTACCCCATGTGATGAGATAATACTCCCCCAAGGAGCCATGGTCTCTCTAACAAAAAACACAGTGCTGGGCAAAGAATATTTACCTTCAAGTTGCTGCTTAGAGGGGTTAAAGAGACTCCTCCAAGTAACATAAGACTATCAAAATTGTTCTCAATTACTTTCTAGAATATGAAGATAGTACCCAAGTCCTAGGGAGACCACCCGGAGAGTTAGAGGGAATTTATGCTGGATACTGTACATCTCGTCACAAACCTATGTCATGGGCCCTAGGGGACAACCGATTACTATCAGATTACTAAAGTAACTGAGTTGTTTTCTAAATGCTTCAAAATACTCACCCTTATACCCATAGATAGGTCCATCTCTTGTATCTCTTTGAGGAAGCTTCTTTTTGGACCAGACAGAGACTACTCAGAGAACTTTGCAGCTGGTCAAACTGTAGTATGACTATGGCATGCCAGACCCAAGTGGTACATCAATAACTTCAGACCTTTACTCTTAAGTCTCAGGGAACATCTCAGAGGAAGGGACAGAAAGATTGTAAGAGCCTAGGGTCCCAGATGATGGCCATGAGATCCTTCAGCATATAATACGGGTGTTGCCATGAGCTCTCAGTGATACGCCTCTCACCAAGTTATCTTGGCAACCAACATGAATGGAGGAAATTTTCACAAGGCCCCATACCTAGATGGTAAGCCATAGGCAGTCAGTGGCTGATGAAGAAATAAGAAATAGGGATGAGACCGCAATCCTAGGGGGTCAGGCCTAAGCCTATGCAAACAGAGGCAATACTAATCGGACCCAGTAGTTTGTGTGTGTGTGTGTGTGTGTGTGTGTGTGTGTGTGTGTGTTTGTGATTTCATGAATTCTAGAGGGGTGGTCCGAATGATATAGGAGGGACAGGGGGCTAGAAATGATGCAAATATATGTGTACTCATATATGAAGTCCCCAGATAAATATTTAAAAAGGAGGATGGGATGTCTGTATTAAGGGGTGTGTTAAAGTGTGCATAAAAGGGCTGCTTTGAAACTATAGGCTGATAGAGGGAAATGATGACAGAAATGACAAAGGCCATGCTGACTCACTCATGACACACGCCAACTGATGTGTAGCATGTGTGGGTCTGAGTGTACCATCCTGACTTGTCTGTTTTTATCTGAATTCTTTCTCCTGCCCCCCACCCCCATGAAACATCACTGTGTTCTAAGTACCCTCCAGAGTTCAGCCAAGACGCTGCTTTCTCCAGGAAGCCTCCTCTGAGGTACGAGCACAGGACAAACTACCTTATATTCCTCGCACAGCCCAGCTCCCCTCAGAGCATCCATATAATGCTTTATAATTGTCAGGCTCTGTTTACTAGCAACACCTAGAGCAAGACCAGGGACACAAGTGATGTTCAGTGAATATGTATTGAGCAAATCAATGGCTGGGTCAATTTCTGATCTTTCAGATTACATACAGAAAATGATGGTTACTTTATAGTTTGATGTAACAGTTGAATAATATTCTGAAAGTCCAGTACCTACCTTTTTATTATTGAATCTCAGAAGGCCTTATGTTGAGGTTCAAGGATTTTGGAATCTGTTCTTAGGATGATGCCTTGCATGAGCCTAAGCAGGTTTCTTCATCTCTTTTTTATCTCATTTCCTTTTTAAAATTATTTGTTTGTTTATGTGTGTGGGTACTTTGCCTGTGAGTATAGATGTGTACCATATGGTGTATATCTGTGCTCCACAGTGTGCCTAGTGCCCTCGGAGGCCAGAAGAAGGCATCGATTGCCCTGAAACTGGAGTTACAGACAGCGGTGAGCTGCCATGTGACTTCTGTGAATGAAACCCAGGACCTCTGGAAGAGCAGACAGTGCTCTTAACCATTGAGCCCGTTCTATAGCTCCTGTTAACTCATTTCTAAGTGCACATTTTAAGGCTTGACTTGTGATCTTCAATTAAGGTTCACGACAAAGTCTTAGGGAACTTAAAATCACATCCTGCCATTAATGCCAGGGGCTTAGTAAAGATTTAGATTAGGTAGCAATGAATAAGGTGCAGGTCACTGGCTATGGTGGCCCAGGCCAACACCTCACACCTCAACTTTACACCAGCTGAGACTTGGCTGTGTGCCTCCTGAACCCCACGCTCTCCTCCATGTCCCTAAGAGATCTCCCAATCCTAGTTTATGATGAGGTTACAAGTCAGCTCAGCTCCTAGCTTCCCACAGTTCATAGAAACCTGTCAATCAAAGCCCCACTCTATGTTCTTTTGCCTGCTCTCCATAAACAAGAAAGTTGTCTTTATGCCATGAGCCCACTCAGCCTCTTGCTTCATGTCCAGAATTCTGCATTTCCTTTGTGCTTCTCCAGTGTTTGCCCATTTCAACTATGTTTCTGCCCACTCTGCACTCTCATGGGTGCTTAAAATTCTCTAGTCACATTGTTCGCTCTTCAAAATCCTATACAACAGATTGATCATACCACTTGTATTACTAAATTATAATCGGGATGAGTCAATATTTAATGTGGAATGTTCTTTTCTCCCAACTTCTAATCTCTCAAAAGGTTAGAATTACATCTTTTAAAAGTAGTTCTTAGATTTCCCACAATATCATGGATGTGGAATTCAGCACTGCTCTTAAAGTGAACTTTAAGAGCATCGACTTTAGACTTTCTAGATAGGAGATGGCAATATCTATCTATGTTTGAGTTACTTAACTCTTCAATTCCTTCAGGATGCAGAGCTGGATAGCAAATGAGAGACAGCTCTTGACTTAAAGGTGCATCCAGGTTAGTTATGCAAGATGCTAGGAAGAAAACCATAGCAGGTTATATGTACATAAAGGGTTCAGTGTTTAGGATGCTTATGGAAGCCTCTCAGGTTAATGACATTTGAGCAGAGAAGCCTGGCTAGCACTTGCTCACCTTTGGGAAACTTGAGCAAAGCATTTAGGGAGGGAACTGGAAGGCACAGTGGTTGGAGTAAGATGAAGAGGTTAGCCCTGGGGGACTGGGGAAGGAGGAGATGCTATAGACGTCAGTCACAGAGAAGATACTGATGGGTTTGTGAAGAGCAAGGTGATTGGATGTTATTCTGAGATGAGAAACTTTAGGAAGGTCCTACACAAGAAAGTAATTTCATCTATTCAATGATTAAAAGAGGAACCCAAGCTGCTGTGTGGAAGCCAGGTTTCTAGGCTGAAAACAGGAGGCAAGTGGGCTTGATGCCTTAATCCAGAGAGTAGGTAAGCATGCTCATTGGATGGGTGTGCGGTAGGTCCTGGCATGGTGAAACTTCAGTCTTTGTTGGTGGGTCCTATGAGAGTGTGTGGGGAGGGTAGCCAGGAACACTGTTTCCTGAGCACAAAGAGGACTCAGGGGAACTGTATGAGGAGTGTGCTTGGTAAGGTGTGTGTGGGGGGAGGGAGGTTACCAGCAACCAAGGCTTGTATTATAGTGAGGCCAATTAGTCTCCCAAGAGGAGAGGTTGAGTGGACAGATGTTCAGATGAAAGAGTCTAATTAGAATCCTCTTATTATTAGAGAGTAGAAGGAGGAGAGGGTACTTAGAGATTTAAAAAGTACAGGAAGGAAAAGTTTATTGTACACATTTTGTTTTGTTTCTTGGTCTTTGTACTCACTATTCGCCTCAGCTGCCATGTTTCCCTCCTTCCAGCACTCTCTCTCCCAGGTAGTCCCTGGGTTATTCCTCCTCTTAGGTCAGAAAGCCTGCCTAACCACCTGATCACAACGAAGGTGGAGACTTTTGTGTCTGTCTGTCTGTCTGTATGTATGTATGTATGTATGTCTGTATGTCTGTATGTATCTATTTATCTATCTATCCATCTATCATCTATCTCTATTTTCTTTGATAACTATCTATTTATTTATTTATTTATTCATTCATTCATCCACTCATTCATTCATGTTATTTTTTGACTAGAAAGTGAGTAGCAGCCCCATCCTGGATCGGTGGCATTTGCTGTGACATGCCCCTGGTGTTAAAATGGCGCCTCTCACAGGGTGAGCATTCCCCAAGCTTACCTAGTGACGAATGCCTACATGAATGGATGAAGGAAAGGTCACTTTTGCATTTGAAAGTGTTCCTGGAACCCAAAAGGAAATGAGCAGTAGATGGACTGGGGTACAGAAATGTTCCTGAGAATCTGATCTGTCCTTTAAAAGAGCCTTTCTGCTTCCTGTCTTTCCATTTGGAATAGAAGCATGTCTAAGCATCCCCACCCCCTCACTTTAACTGCTGTGAGGGTGTTGATTTCAAAGATCTAACACATTCTTATTATTAGGCTGGTAAATCAAAGCCTGAGTCAGGTCTACAATTGAATTATGTATAGCTTTTACACTTGCTAAAGTCTTGTGACCTTGCACAGGGTAACTACTTTCAGCAAAAATGTCAGTCTGGTTTCAAAATACACTTTCCTGAATCGTGCAACCTTGCCATGCAGTTCCATTTTCAATTCAACATCATTTTTCTACAGGGAAGGGAAGCCAACAGATTGTTTGCAGAGGAAAAATCGTCTACATTCAGAAATAAATTGAGTCCTTCTACAAACCAAGCTTGTATTAGACAAGAAGAGCTTTCTTTCCTTCATCTCTCCATGAACTTGCATTTCTAAAACTCAAGGCTGCGCAAAAGGAATGTAACACAACTGTACAATATTTTTTATCTGGAATGAAGTTTGCTTTTGGAAGCCCTGGGCAGCAGGAAGGGTAATTGGGGATGGGATTAGCTCTGCCACAGCTCTGAAGTCAGCATGCAGAGCTGCCTCTGGCTTCGGAAGTTTATTTTTATGTAGTGAAGATGGATGTAGTTGTATACCAGGGGCTGATCCACAATATTAGCTGAAACTCCAGCAGAGGCTTTCCAAAGATAGTCAACACTCTGTGAGCCATGCTCAGCTCTTGGCCAGGCTGTGCTCAAGAGGAGAACCCAAAACTTTCCATTTAGAACAGAAGTTCTCAACTGGGGCAATCTTCCCCCAGTGAATATTTGGCAAGGTCTGGAAACATTTATGTGTGCCCTGGGTGCTCTGAAGCAGGGATGTGGGCTGAGTCTTGGGGTCTGGGAGTTAGTGAGATTCTGCTGTCATCTATAGGGCAGAGGCCAGGGAGGGATGCTGCAAGCATCCACAAAGTACACAATAGCCACCACAGTGACTCACTGGAATCAAAGGTCAAGGATTCCTAGCATTTAGAAATCTCACTTTGAATCTAAGATGTTTATTTTGCATTATAACAATGTTATAAACAAGAGCAATACTTCTGCACTGGCTGCTTTCAAAAAGATGGCTACCTGTCACTAAAATGTACTTTGAATATGGCCACAGATTTCTGCACATGACTTCTTATTTATTAGGCTTGTGGTAGACTAAACACTGTGCCTTTTTTTTTTTCATTCTGAGAGAGAGTCTCACTATGTATCCTCACTGTCCTGGAGTTCGCTTTGTAGATCAGGCTAGCTTTGAACTCACAGAGGTCTACCTTGCTTCTGCCTCCCAAGTGCTTTAAAGCCATACACCACTATGCCCGACTAAGACTGTGCATCTCTAAAGAGCTGCCAGGTCATATTAATCTTGTCACCCCAGACAAAAATAATGTGGCTTGGCTCATTGCTCTAATTTGTTTTCCTCTTTCTGTGATAAAATGCTGACCAAAGCAACTTGGAGAGGAGGGCGGTTATTTCATCTTAAACTTTACAGTCCACCACCTAAGGAAGACAGGGGAGGAGCTCAAGGCAAGAACCCAGAGGCAGGAACTGAACCAGAGACCACAGAGGAATACCACTTACTGGCCCACCATTACTCTTGCTCAAGTTATTTTCCTAGTCAACATACACCACCTGCCAGGCAGGGAGAATTAATCAAGAAAATGCCCCCACAGATGTGCCCACAGGCCAACATGATGCAGGTAGTTCCCCAAGCGAGCTTTCCTCTTCCCAGCTGATTCTGCTTTGTGTCAGGATGACAAAAACTAACCAGCACACTTGGACTCTCCCATGAAACCTTTCATTTCCTTTGGTGGCTGGGATGAGTTCTCCACCAGGAAGAGTGCCATTGTAAGAAACGGATTGAAGGGCAGCACCCATCTTCCCCAAGAGGAACACATTCCTCAGATATGCAACTCAGGCATTCTGGAAGCTGAGGCAGGAGGATTACCATTAGTCTGAGGATAATTTGGACTACAAAGGGAATTCCTAGGCCAGCCTTGACAACATACAGAGTAAAACTTAAAAGAAAGAGAGAGAGAGAGAGAGAGAGAGAGAGAGAGAGAGAGAGAGAGA